>NW_027477472.1:0-70682 GCF_051020955.1 Megalopta genalis
CACCTGCATTTGAAGCTATATCACTTATATCGCAAGTATACGAAGCTAAATAATTTGTGTTGCATGGATTTGATGCTAAGCCTTCTACTTCGCATTGGTTTGAAGCTAAATCATGTGTTTCGCTTGGATTTGAAGCTAACTTGTTTGTATCGCATGCAGCTGAAGCTAAATCACGTATATCACAAGTATTTGAAGCTAAACCATTTGTTTCGCATGGATTTGAAGGTAAATCTGCTACTTCGCATTGATTTGAAGTTAAATCATGTGTTACGTTTGGATTTGAAGATCACTCGTTTGTTTCACCTGCATTTGAAGCTATATCACTTATATCGCAAGTATAGGAAGCTAAATAATTTGTGTAGCATGGATTTGATGCTAAGCCTTCTATTTCGCATTGATTTGAAGCTCAATCATGTGTTTCGCTTGGATTTGAAGCTAACTCGTTTGTTTCGCATGCAGTTGAAGCTAAATCATGTATATCAAAGGTATTTGAAGCTAAGCCATTTGTTTCGCATGGATTAGAAGGTAACTCGTTTGTATCGCATGCAGCAGAAGCTAAATCATGTATATCACAAGTATTTCAAGCTAAACCATTTGTTTCGCATGGATTTGAAGGTAAATCTTCTACTTCGCATTGATTTGAAGTTAAATCATGTGTTACGCTTGGATTTAAAGCTCACTCGTTTGTTTCGCCTGCATTTGAAGCTTTATCACTTATATCGCAAGTATAAGAAGCTAAATAATTTGTGTAGCATGGATTTGATGCTAAGCCTTCTATTTCGCATTGATTTGAAGCTAAATCATGTGTTTCGCTTCGATTTGAAGCTAACTCGTTTGTTTCGCATGCAGTTGAAGCTAAATTATGTATATCAAAGGTATTTGAAGCTAAGCCATTTGTTTCGCATGGATTTGAAGGTAAATCTTCTACTTCGCATTGATTTGAAGTTAAATCATGTGTTACGCTTGGATTTAAAGCTCACTCGTTTGTTTCGCCTGCATTTGAAGCTTTATCACTTATATCGCAAGTATAAGAAGCTAAATAATTTGTGTTGCATGGATTTGATGCTAAGCCTTCTACTTCGCATTGATTTGAAGCTAAATCATGTGTTTCGCTTGGATTTGAAGCTAACTCGTTTGTATCGCATGCAGCAGAAGCTAAATCATGTATATCACAAGTATTTCAAGCTAAACCATTTGTTTCGCATGGATTTGAAGGTAAATCTTCTACTTCGCATTGATTTGAAGTTAAATCATATGTTACGCTTGGATTTAAAGCTCACTCGTTTGTTTCGCCTGCATTTGAAGCTTTATCACTTATATCGCAAGTATAAGACGCGAAATAATTTGTGTTGCATGGATTTGACGATAAGCCTTCTACTTCGCATTGACTTGAAGCTAAATCATGTGTTTCGCTTGGATTTGAAGCTAACTCGTTTGTTTCGCATGCAGCTGAAGCTAAATCATGTATATCAAAGGTATTTGAAGCTAAGCCATTTGTTTTGTATGGATTTGAAGGTAAATCTTCTACTTCGCATTGATTTGAAGTTAAATCATGTGTTACGCTTGGATTTAAAGCTCACTGGTTTTTTTCGCCTGCTTTTGAAGCTTTATCACTTATATCGCAAGTATAAGAAGCTAAATAATTTGTGTTGCATGGATTTGATGCTAAGCCTTCTACTTCGCATTGACTTGAAGCTAAATCATGTGTTTCGCTTGGATTTGAAGCTAACTCGTTTGTTTCCCATGCAGCTGAAGCTAAATCATGTATATCACAAGTTTTTGAAGCTAAACCATTTGTTTCGCATGGATTTGAAGGTAAATCTTCTACTTCCCATTGATTTGTAGTTAAATCATGTGTTACGCTTGGATTTGAAGATCACTCGTTTGTTTCACCTGCATTTGAAGCTATATCACTTATATCGCAAGTATACGAAGCTAAATAATTTGTGTCGCATGGATTTGATGCTAAGCCTTCTATTTCGCATTGATTTGAAGCTCAATCATGTGTTACGTTTGGATTTAAAGCTCACTCGTTTGTTTCGCCTGCATTTGAAGCTTTATCACTTATATCGCAAGTATAAGAAGCTAAATAATTTGTGTTGCATGGATTTGATGCTAAGCCTTCTACTTCGCATTGATTTGAAGCTAAATCATGTGTTTCGCTTGGATTTGAAGCTAACTCGTTTGTTTCCCATGCTGCTGAAGCTAAATCATGTATATCACAAGTATTTGAAGCTAAAACATTTGTTTCGCATGGATTTGAAGGTACAACTGCTACTTCCCATTGATTTGAAGTTAAATCATGTGTTACGCTTGGATTTGAAGATCACTCGTTTGTTTCACCTGCATTTGAAGCTATATCACTTATATCGCAAGTATACGAAGCTAAATAATTTGTGTCGCATGGATTTGATGCTAAGCCTTCTATTTCGCATTGATTTGAAGCTCAATCATGTGTTACGTTTGGATTTAATGCTCACTCGTTTGTTTCGCCTGCTTTTGAAGCTTTATCACTTATATCGCAAGTATAAGAAGCTAAATAATTTGTGTTGCATGGATTTGATGCTAAGCCTTCTACTTCGCATTGATTTGAAGCTAAATCATGTGTTTCGCTTGGATTTGAAGCTAACTCGTTTGTTTCCCATGCTGCTGAAGCTAAATCATGTATATCACAAGTATTTGAAGCTAAAACATTTGTTTCGCATGGATTTGAAGGTACAACTGCTACTTCCCATTGATTTGAAGTTAAATCATGTGTTACGCTTGGATTTGAAGATCACTCGTTTGTTTCACCTGCATTTGTAGCTATATCACTTATATCGCAAGTATACGAAGCTAAATAATTTGTGTCGCATGGATTTGATGCTAAGTCTTCTATTTCGCATTGATTTGAAGCTAAATCATGTGTTTCGCTTGGATTTGAAGCTAACTCGTTTGTATCGCATGCAGCAGAAGCTAAATCATGTATATCACAAGTATTTCAAGCTAAACCATTTGTTTCGCATGGATTTGAAGGTAAATCTTCTACTTCACATTGATTTGAAGTTAAATCATGTGTTACGCTTGGATTTAAAGCTCACTCGTTTGTTTCGCCTGCATTTGAAGCTTTATCACTTATATCGCAAGTATAAGACGCTAAATAATTTGTGTTGCATGGATTTGACGATAAGCCTTCTATTTCGCATTGATTTGAAGCTAAATCATGTGTTTCGCTTGGATTTGAAGCTAACTCGTTTGTTTCGCATGCAGCTGAAGCTAAATCATGTATATCAAAGGTATTTGAAGCTAAGCCATTTGTTTCGCATGGATTTGAAGGTAAATCTTCTACTTCGCATTGATTTGAAGTTAAATCATGTGTTACGCTTGGATTTAAAGCTCACTCGTTTTTTTCGCCTGCTTTTGAAGCTTTATCACTTATATCGCAAGTATAAGAAGCTAAATAATTTGTGTTGCATGGATTTGATGCTAAGCCTTCTACTTCGCATTGACTTGAAGCTAAATCATGTGTTTCGCTTGGATTTGAAGCTAACTCGTTTGTTTCCCATGCTGCTGAAGCTAAATCATGTATATCACAAGTATTTGAAGCTAAACCATTTGTTTCGCATGGATTTGAAGGTAAATCTTCTACTTCCCATTGATTTGAAGTTAAATCATGTGTTACGCTTGGATTTGAAGATCACTCGTTTGTTTCACCTGCATTTGAAGCTATATCACTTATATCGCAAGTATACGAAGCTAAATAATTTGTGTCGCATGGATTTGATGCTAAGCCTTCTATTTCGCATTGATTTGAAGCTCAATCATGTGTTACGTTTGGATTTAAAGCTCACTCGTTTGTTTCGCCTGCTTTTGAAACTTTATCACTTATATCGCAAGTATAAGAAGCTAAATAATTTGTGTTGCATGGATTTGATGCTAAGCCTTCTACTTCGCATTGATTTGAAGCTAAATCATGTGTTTCGCTTGGATTTGAAGCTAACTCGTTTGTTTCCCATGCTGCTGAAGCTAAATCATGTATATCACAAGTATTTGAAGCTAAAACATTTGTTTCGCATGGATTTGAAGGTACAACTGCTACTTCCCATTGATTTGAAGTTAAATCATGTGTTACGCTTGGATTTGAAGATCACTCGTTTGTTTCACCTGCATTTGAAGCTATATCACTTATATCGCAAGTATACGAAGCTAAATAATTTGTGTCGCATGGATTTGATGCTAAGCCTTCTATTTCGCATTGATTTGAAGCTAAATCATGTGTTTCGCTTGGATTTGAAGCTAACTCGTTGGTTTCGCATGCAGTTGAAGCTAAATCATGTATATCACAAGTATTTGAAGCTAAGCCATTTGTTTCGCATGGATTTGAAGGTAAATCTTCTACTTCCCATTTATTTGAAGTTAAATCATGTGTTACGCTTGGATTTAAAGCTCACTCGTTTGTTTCATCTGCATTTGAAGCTTTATCACTTATATCGAAAGTATTAGAAGTTAAATAATTTGTGTCGCATGGATTTGATGCTAAGCCTTCTATTTCGCATTGATTTGAAGCTAAATCATTTGTTTCGCTTGGATTTGAAGCTAACTCGTTGGTTTCGCATGCAGTTGAAGCTAAATCATGTATATCACAAGTATTTGAAGCTAAACCATTTGTTTCGCATGGATTTGAAGGTAAATCTTCTACTTCCCATTGATTTGAAGTTAAATCATGTGTTACGCTTGGATTTGAAGATCACTCGTTTGTTTCACCTGCATTTGAAGCTATATCACTTATATCGCAAGTATACGAAGCTAAATAATTTGTGTCGCATGGATTTGATGCTAAGCCTTCTATTTCGCATTGATTTGAAGCTCAATCATGTGTTACGTTTGGATTTAAAGCTCACTCGTTTGTTTCGCCTGCTTTTGAAGCTTTATCACTTATATCGCAAGTATAAGTAGCTAAATAATTTGTGTTGCATGGATTTGATGCTAAGCCTTCTACTTCGCATTGATTTGAAGCTAAATCATGTGTTTCGCTTGGATTTGAAGCTAACTCGTTTGTTTCCCATGCTGCTGAAGCTAAATCATGTATATCACAAGTATTTGAAGCTAAAACATTTGTTTCGCATGGATTTGAAGGTACAACTGCTACTTCCCATTGATTTGAAGTTAAATCATGTGTTACGCTTGGATTTGAAGATCACTCGTTTGTTTCACCTGCATTTGAAGCCATATCACTTATATCGCAAGTATACGAAGCTAAATAATTTGTGTCGCATGGATTTGATGCTAAGTCTTCTATTTCGCATTGATTTGAAGCTAAATCATGTGTTTCGCTTGGATTTGAAGCTAACTCGTTTGTTTCGCATGCAGTTGAAGCTAAATCATGTATATCACAAGTATTTGAAGCTAAACCATTTGTTTCGCATGGATTTGAAGGTAAATCTTCTACTTCGCATTGATTTGAAGTTAATTCATGTGTTACGCTTGGATTTGAAGATCACTCGTTTGTTTCACCTGCATTTGAAGCTATATCACTTATATCGCAAGTATACGAAGCTAAATAATTTGTGTCGCATGGATTTGATGCTTAGCCTTCTATTTCGCATTGATTTGAAGCTCAATCATGTGTTTCGCTTGGATTTGAAGCTAACTCGTTTGTTCCGCATGCAGTTGAAGCTAAAACATGTATATCACAAGTATTTGAAGCTAAACCATTTGTTTCGCATGGATTTGAAGGTAAATCTTCTACTTCGCATTGATTTGAAGTTAAATCATGTGTTATGCTTGGATTTAAAGCTCACTCGTTTGTTTCATCTGCATTTGAAGCTTTATCACTTATATCGAAAGTATAAGAAGTTAAATAATTTGTGTCGCATGGATTTGATGCTAAGCCTTCTATTTCGCATTGATTTGAAGCTAAATCATGTGTTTCGCTTGGATTTGAAGCTAACTCGTTTGTATCGCATGCAGCAGAAGCTAAATCATGTATATCACAAGTATTTCAAGCTAAACCATTTGTTTCGCATGGATTTGAAGGTAAATCTTCTACTTCGCATTGATTTGAAGTTAAATCATGTGTTACGCTTGGATTTAAAGCTCACTCGTTTGTTTCGCCTGCATTTGAAGCTTTATCACTTATATCGCAAGTATAAGACGCTAAATAATTTGTGTTGCATGGATTTGACGATAAGCCTTCTATTTCGCATTGATTTGAAGCTAAATCATGTGTTTCGCTTGGATTTGAAGCTAACTCGTTTGTTTCGCATGCAGCTGAAGCTAAATCATGTATATCAAAGGTATTTGAATCTAAGCCATTTGTTTCGCATGGATTTGAAGGTAAATCTTCTACTTCGCATTGATTTGAAGTTAAATCATGTGTTACGCTTGGATTTAAAGCTCACTCGTTTGTTTCGCCTGCATTTGAAGCTTTATCACTTATATCGCAAGTATAAGAAGCTAAATAATTTGTGTAGCATGGATTTGATGCTAAGCCTTCTATTTCGCATTGATTTGAAGCTAAATCATGTGTTTCGCTTCGATTTGAAGCTAACTCGTTTGTTTCGCATGCAGTTGAAGCTAAATCATGTATATCAAAGGTATTTGAAGCTAAGCCATTTGTTTCGCATGGATTTGAATGTAAATCTTCTACTTCGCATTGATTTGAAGTTAAATCATGTGTTACGCTTGGATTTGAAGATCACTCGTTTGTTTCACCTGCATTTGAAGCTATATCACTTATATCGCAAGTATAGGAAGCTAAATAATTTGTGTTGCATGGATTTGATGCTAAGCCTTCTACTTCGCATTGGTTTGAAGCTAAATCATGTGTTTCGCTTGGATTTGAAGCTAACTTGTTTGTATCGCATGCAGCTGAAGCTAAATCACGTATATCACAAGTATTTGAAGCTAAACCATTTGTTTCGCATGGATTTGAAGGTAAATCTGCTACTTCGCATTGATTTGAAGTTAAATCATGTGTTACGTTTGGATTTGAAGATCACTCGTTTGTTTCACCTGCATTTGAAGCTATATCACTTATATCGCAAGTATAGGAAGCTAAATAATTTGTGTAGCATGGATTTGATGCTAAGCCTTCTATTTCGCATTGATTTGAAGCTCAATCATGTGTTTCGCTTGGATTTGAAGCTAACTCGTTTGTTTCGCATGCAGTTGAAGCTAAATCATGTATATCAAAGGTATTTGAAGCTAAGCCATTTGTTTCGCATGGATTAGAAGGTAACTCGTTTGTATCGCATGCAGCAGAAGCTAAATCATGTATATCACAAGTATTTCAAGCTAAACCATTCGTTTCGCATGGATTTGAAGGTAAATCTTCTACTTCGCATTGATTTGAAGTTAAATCATGTGTTACGCTTGGATTTAAAGCTCACTCGTTTGTTTCGCCTGCATTTGAAGCTTTATCACTTATATCGCAAGTATAAGAAGCTAAATAATTTGTGTAGCATGGATTTGATGCTAAGCCTTCTATTTCGCATTGATTTGAAGCTAAATCATGTGTTTCGCTTCGATTTGAAGCTAACTCGTTTGTTTCGCATGCAGTTGAAGCTAAATTATGTATATCAAAGGTATTTGAAGCTAAGCCATTTGTTTCGCATGGATTTGAAGGTAAATCTTCTACTTCGCATTGATTTGAAGTTAAATCATGTGTTACGCTTGGATTTAAAGCTCACTCGTTTGTTTCGCCTGCATTTGAAGCTTTATCACTTATATCGCAAGTATAAGAAGCTAAATAATTTGTGTTGCATGGATTTGATGCTAAGCCTTCTACTTCGCATTGATTTGAAGCTAAATCATGTGTTTCGCTTGGATTTGAAGCTAACTCGTTTGTATCGCATGCAGCAGAAGCTAAATCATGTATATCACAAGTATTTCAAGCTAAACCATTTGTTTCGCATGGATTTGAAGGTAAATCTTCTACTTCGCATTGATTTGAAGTTAAATCATACGTTACGCTTGGATTTAAAGCTCACTCGTTTGTTTCGCCTGCATTTGAAGCTTTATCACTTATATCGCAAGTATAAGACGCGAAATAATTTGTGTTGCATGGATTTGACGATAAGCCTTCTACTTCGCATTGACTTGAAGCTAAATCATGTGTTTCGCTTGGATTTGAAGCTAACTCGTTTGTTTCGCATGCAGCTGAAGCTAAATCATGTATATCAAAGGTATTTGAAGCTAAGCCATTTGTTTTGTATGGATTTGAAGGTAAATCTTCTACTTCGCATTGATTTGAAGTTAAATCATGTGTTACGCTTGGATTTAAAGCTCACTCGTTTTTTTCGCCTGCTTTTGAAGCTTTATCACTTATATCGCAAGTATAAGAAGCTAAATAATTTGTGTTGCATGGATTTGATGCTAAGCCTTCTACTTCGCATTGACTTGAAGCTAAATCATGTGTTTCGCTTGGATTTGAAGCTAACTCGTTTGTTTCCCATGCAGCTGAAGCTAAATCATGTATATCACAAGTTTTTGAAGCTAAACCATTTGTTTCGCATGGATTTGAAGGTAAATCTTCTACTTCCCATTGATTTGTAGTTAAATCATGTGTTACGCTTGGATTTGAAGATCACTCGTTTGTTTCACCTGCATTTGAAGCTATATCACTTATATCGCAAGTATACGAAGCTAAATAATTTGTGTCGCATGGATTTGATGCTAAGCCTTCTATTTCGCATTGATTTGAAGCTCAATCATGTGTTACGTTTGGATTTAAAGCTCACTCGTTTGTTTCGCCTGCATTTGAAGCTTTATCACTTATATCGCAAGTATAAGAAGCTAAATAATTTGTGTTGCATGGATTTGATGCTAAGCCTTCTACTTCGCATTGATTTGAAGCTAAATCATGTGTTTCGCTTGGATTTGAAGCTAACTCGTTTGTTTCCCATGCTGCTGAAGCTAAATCATGTATATCACAAGTATTTGAAGCTAAAACATTTGTTTCGCATGGATTTGAAGGTACAACTGCTACTTCCCATTGATTTGAAGTTAAATCATGTGTTACGCTTGGATTTGAAGATCACTCGTTTGTTTCACCTGCATTTGAAGCTATATCACTTATATCGCAAGTATACGAAGCTAAATAATTTGTGTCGCATGGATTTGATGCTAAGCCTTCTATTTCGCATTGATTTGAAGCTCAATCATGTGTTACGTTTGGATTTAATGCTCACTCGTTTGTTTCGCCTGCTTTTGAAGCTTTATCACTTATATCGCAAGTATAAGAAGCTAAATAATTTGTGTTGCATGGATTTGATGCTAAGCCTTCTACTTCGCATTGATTTGAAGCTAAATCATGTGTTTCGCTTGGATTTGAAGCTAACTCGTTTGTTTCCCATGCTGCTGAAGCTAAATCATGTATATCACAAGTATTTGAAGCTAAAACATTTGTTTCGCATGGATTTGAAGGTACAACTGCTACTTCCCATTGATTTGAAGTTAAATCATGTGTTACGCTTGGATTTGAAGATCACTCGTTTGTTTCGCCTGCTTTTGAAGCTTTATCACTTATATCGCAAGTATAAGAAGCTAAATAATTTGTGTTGCATGGATTTGATGCTAAGCCTTCTACTTCGCATTGATTTGAAGCTAAATCATTGTTTCGCTTGGATTTGAAGCTAACTCGTTTGTTCCGCATGCAGTTGAAGCTAAAACATGTATATCACAAGTATTTGAAGCTCAACCATTTGTTTCGCATGGATTTGAAGGTAAATCTTCTACTTCGCATTGATTTGAAGTTAAATCATGTGTTACGCTTGGATTTAAAGCTCACTCGTTTGTTTCGCCTGCATTTGAAGCTTTATCACTTATATCGCAAGTATAAGACGCTAAATAATTTGTGTTGCATGGATTTGACGATAAGCCTTCTATTTCGCATTGATTTGAAGCTAAATCATGTGTTTCGCTTGGATTTGAAGCTAACTCGTTTGTTTCGCATGCAGCTGAAGCTAAATCATGTATATCAAAGGTATTTGAAGCTAAGCCATTTGTTTCGCATGGATTTGAAGGTAAATCTTCTACTTCGCATTGATTTGAAGTTAAATCATGTGTTACGCTTGGATTTAAAGCTCACTCGTTTTTTTCGCCTGCTTTTGAAGCTTTATCACTTATATCGCAAGTATAAGAAGCTAAATAATTTGTGTTGCATGGATTTGATGCTAAGCCTTCTACTTCGCATTGACTTGAAGCTAAATCATGTGTTTCGCTTGGATTTGAAGCTAACTCGTTTGTTTCCCATGCTGCTGAAGCTAAATCATGTATATCACAAGTATTTGAAGCTAAACCATTTGTTTCGCATGGATTTGAAGGTAAATCTTCTACTTCCCATTGATTTGAAGTTAAATCATGTGTTACGCTTGGATTTGAAGATCACTCGTTTGTTTCACCTGCATTTGAAGCTATATCACTTATATCGCAAGTATACGAAGCTAAATAATTTGTGTCGCATGGATTTGATGCTAAGCCTTCTATTTCGCATTGATTTGAAGCTCAATCATGTGTTACGTTTGGATTTAAAGCTCACTCGTTTGTTTCGCCTGCTTTTGAAACTTTATCACTTATATCGCAAGTATAAGAAGCTAAATAATTTGTGTTGCATGGATTTGATGCTAAGCCTTCTACTTCGCATTGATTTGAAGCTAAATCATGTGTTTCGCTTGGATTTGAAGCTAACTCGTTTGTTTCCCATGCTGCTGAAGCTAAATCATGTATATCACAAGTATTTGAAGCTAAAACATTTGTTTCGCATGGATTTGAAGGTACAACTGCTACTTCCCATTGATTTGAAGTTAAATCATGTGTTACGCTTGGATTTGAAGATCACTCGTTTGTTTCACCTGCATTTGAAGCTATATCACTTATATCGCAAGTATACGAAGCTAAATAATTTGTGTCGCATGGATTTGATGCTAAGTCTTCTATTTCGCATTGATTTGAAGCTAAATCATGTGTTTCGCTTGGATTTGAAGCTAACTCGTTTGTTTCGCATGCAGTTGAAGCTAAATCATGTATATCACAAGTATTTGAAGCTAAACCATTTGTTTCGCATGGATTTGAAGGTAAATCTTCTACTTCGCATTGATTTGAAGTTAATTCATGTGTTACGCTTGGATTTGAAGATCACTCGTTTGTTTCACCTGCATTTGAAGCTATATCACTTATATCGCAAGTATACGAAGCTAAATAATTTGTGTCGCATGGATTTGATGCTTAGCCTTCTATTTCGCATTGATTTGAAGCTCAATCATGTGTTTCGCTTGGATTTGAAGCTAACTCGTTTGTTCCGCATGCAGTTGAAGCTAAAACATGTATATCACAAGTATTTGAAGCTAAACCATTTGTTTCGCATGGATTTGAAGGTAAATCTTCTACTTCGCATTGATTTGAAGTTAAATCATGTGTTATGCTTGGATTTAAAGCTCACTCGTTTGTTTCATCTGCATTTGAAGCTTTATCACTTATATCGAAAGTATAAGAAGTTAAATAATTTGTGTCGCATGGATTTGATGCTAAGCCTTCTATTTCGCATTGATTTGAAGCTAAATCATGTGTTTCGCTTGGATTTGAAGCTAACTCGTTTGTATCGCATGCAGCAGAAGCTAAATCATGTATATCACAAGTATTTCAAGCTAAACCATTTGTTTCGCATGGATTTGAAGGTAAATCTTCTACTTCGCATTGATTTGAAGTTAAATCATGTGTTACGCTTGGATTTAAAGCTCACTCGTTTGTTTCGCCTGCATTTGAAGCTTTATCACTTATATCGCAAGTATAAGACGCTAAATAATTTGTGTTGCATGGATTTGACGATAAGCCTTCTATTTCGCATTGATTTGAAGCTAAATCATGTGTTTCGCTTGGATTTGAAGCTAACTCGTTTGTTTCGCATGCAGCTGAAGCTAAATCATGTATATCAAAGTTATTTGAAGCTAAGCCATTTGTTTCGCATGGATTTGAAGGTAAATCTTCTACTTCGCATTGATTTGAAGTTAAATCATGTGTTACGCTTGGATTTAAAGCTCACTCGTTTGTTTCGCCTGCATTTGAAGCTTTATCACTTATATCGCAAGTATAAGAAGCTAAATAATTTGTGTAGCATGGATTTGATGCTAAGCCTTCTATTTCGCATTGATTTGAAGCTAAATCATGTGTTTCGCTTCGATTTGAAGCTAACTCGTTTGTTTCGCATGCAGTTGAAGCTAAATCATGTATATCAAAGGTATTTGAAGCTAAGCCATTTGTTTCGCATGGATTTGAAGGTAAATCTTCTACTTCGCATTGATTTGAAGTTAAATCATGTGTTACGCTTGGATTTGAAGATCACTCGTTTGTTTCACCTGCATTTGAAGCTATATCACTTATATCGCAAGTATACGAAGCTAAATAATTTGTGTTGCATGGATTTGATGCTAAGCCTTCTACTTCGCATTGGTTTGAAGCTAAATCATGTGTTTCGCTTGGATTTGAAGCTAACTTGTTTGTATCGCATGCAGCTGAAGCTAAATCACGTATATCACAAGTATTTGAAGCTAAACCATTTGTTTCGCATGGATTTGAAGGTAAATTTGCTACTTCGCATTGATTTGAAGTTAAATCATGTGTTACGTTTGGATTTGAAGATCACTCGTTTGTTTCACCTGCATTTGAAGCTATATCACTTATATCGCAAGTATACGAAGCTAAATAATTTGTGTCGCATGGATTTGATGCTAAGCCTTCTATTTCGCATTGATTTGAAGCTCAATCATGTGTTACGTTTGGATTTAAAGCTCACTCGTTTGTTTCGCCTGCATTTGAAGCTTTATCACTTATATCGCAAGTATAAGAAGCTAAATAATTTGTGTTGCATGGATTTGATGCTAAGCCTTCTACTTCGCATTGATTTGAAGCTAAATCATGTGTTTCGCTTGGATTTGAAGCTAACTCGTTTGTTTCCCATGCTGCTGAAGCTAAATCATGTATATCACAAGTATTTGAAGCTAAAACATTTGTTTCGCATGGATTTGAAGGTACAACTGCTACTTCCCATTGATTTGAAGTTAAATCATGTGTTACGCTTGGATTTGAAGATCACTCGTTTGTTTCACCTGCATTTGAAGCTATATCACTTATATCGCAAGTATACGAAGCTAAATAATTTGTGTCGCATGGATTTGATGCTAAGCCTTCTATTTCGCATTGATTTGAAGCTAAATCATGTGTTTCGCTTGGATTTGAAGCTAACTCGTTTGTTTCCCATGCTGCTGAAGCTAAATCATGTATATCACAAGTATTTGAAGCTAAAACATTTGTTTCGCATGGATTTGAAGGTACAACTGCTACTTCCCATTGATTTGAAGTTAAATCATGTGTTACGCTTGGATTTGAAGATCACTCGTTTGTTTCACCTGCATTTGAAGCTATATCACTTATATCGCAAGTATACGAAGCTAAATAATTTGTGTCGCATGGATTTGATGCTAAGTCTTCTATTTCGCATTGATTTGAAGCTAAATCATGTGTTTCGCTTGGATTTGAAGCTAACTCGTTTGTATCGCATGCAGTTGAAGCTAAATCATGTATATCAAAGGTATTTGAAGCTAAGCCATTTGTTTCGCATGGATTTGAAGGTAAATCTTCTACTTCGCATTGATTTGAATTTAAATCATGTGTTACGCTTGGATTTAAAGCTCACTCGTTTGTTTCGCCTGCATTAGAAGCTTTATCACTTATATCGCAAGTATAAGAAGCTAAATAATTTGTGTCGCATGGATTTGATGCTAAGCCTTCTATTTCGCATTGATTTGAAGCTAAATCATGTGTTTCGCTTGGATTTGAAGCTAACTCGTTTGTTTCGCATGCAGTTGATGCTAAATCATGTATATCACAAGTATTTGAAGCTAAACCATTTGTTTCGCATTGATTTGAAGCTGAATCATGTGTTTCGCTTGGATTTGAAGCTAACTCGTTTGTTTCGCATGCAGTTGAAGCTAAATCATGTATATCACAAGTATTTGAAGCTAAACCATTTGTTTCGCATTGATTTGACGGCAAATCATGTGTTTCGCTTGGATTTGAAGCTAACTCGTTTGTTTCGCATGCAGTTGAAGCTAAATCATGTATATCAAAGGTATTTGAAGCTAAGCCATTTGTTTCGCATGGTTTGAAGGTAAATCTTCTACTTCCCTTTGATTTGAAGATAAATCATGTGTTACGCTTGGATTTGAAGATCACTCGTTTGTTTCGCCTGCATTTGAAGCTATATCACTTATATCGCAAGTATACGAAGCTAAATAATTTGTGTCGCATGGATTTGATGCTAAGCCTTCTATTTCGCATTGATTTGAAGCTAAATCATGTGTTTCGCTTGGATTTGAAGCTAACTCGTTTGTTTCGCATGCAGTTGAAGCTAAACCATGTATATCAAAGGTATTTGAAGTTAAGCCATTTGTTTCGCATGGATTCGAAGGTAAATCTTCTACTTCGCATTGATTTGAAGTTAAATCATGTGTTACGCTTGGATTTTAAGCTCACTCGTTTGTTTCGCCTGCATTTGAAGCTATATCACTTACATCGCAAGTATACAAAGCTAAATAATTTGTGTCGCATGGATTTGATGCTAAGCCTTCTATTTCGCATTGATTTGAAGCTAAATCATGTGTTTCGCTTGGATTTGAAGCTAACTCGTTTGTTTCCCATGCAGCTGAAGCTAAATCATGTATATCACAAGTATTTGAAGCTAAACCATTTGTTTCGCATGGATTTGAAGGTAAATCTTCTACTTCGCATAGATTTGAAGATAAATCATGTGTTACGCTTGGATTTAAAGCTCACTCGTTTGTTTTGCCTGCATTTGAAGCTTTATCACTTATATCGCAATTATAAGAAGCAAAATAATTTGTGTTGCATGGATTTGATGCTAATCCTTCTACTTCGCATTGATTTGAAGCTAAATCATGTGTTTCGCTGGATTTGAAGCTAACTCGTTTGTTTCGCATGCAGTTGAAGCTAAATCATGTATATCAAAGGTATTTGAAGCTAAGCCATTTGTTTCGCATGATTTGAAGGTAAATCTTCTACTTCGCATTGATTTGAATTTAAATCATGTGTTACGCTTGGATTTAAAGCTCACTCGTTTGTTTCGCCTGCATTTGAAGCTTTATCACTTATATCGCAAGTATAAGAAGCTAAATAATTTGTGTCGCATGGATTTGATGCTAAGCCTTCTATTTCGCATTGATTTGAAGCTAAATCATGTGTTTCGCTTGGATTTGAAGCTAACTCGTTTGTTTCGCATGCAGTTGATGCTAAATCATGTATATCACAAGTATTTGAAGCTAAACCATTTGTTTCGCATTGATTTGAAGCTGAATCATGTGTTTCGCTTGGATTTGAAGCTAACTCGTTTGTTTCGCATGCAGTTGAAGCTAAATCATGTATATCACAAGTATTTGAAGCTAAACCATTTGTTTCGCATTGATTTGACGGCAAATCATGTGTTTCGCTTGGATTGAAGCTAACTCGTTTGTTTCGCATGCAGTTGAAGCTAAATCATGTATATCAAAGGTATTTGAAGCTAAGCCATTTGTTTCGCATGGTTTGAAGGTAAATCTTCTACTTCCCTTTGATTTGAAGATAAATCATGTGTTACGCTTGGATTTGAAGATTACTCGTTTGTTTCGCCTGCATTTGAAGCTATATCACTTATATCGCAAGTATACGAAGCTAAATAATTTGTGTCGCATGGATTTGATGCTAAGCCTTCTATTTCGCATTGATTTGAAGCTAAATCATGTGTTTCGCTTGGATTTGAAGCTAACTCGTTTGTTTCGCATGCAGTTGAAGCTAAACCATGTATATCAAAGGTATTTGAAGTTAAGCCATTTGTTTCGCATGGATTCGAAGGTAAATCTTCTACTTCGCATTGATTTGAAGTTAAATCATGTGTTACGCTTGGATTTAAAGCTCACTCGTTTGTTTCGCCTGCATTTGAAGCTTTATCACTTATATCGCAATTATAAGAAGCAAAATAATTTGTGTTGCATGGATTTGATGCTAATCCTTCTACTTCGCATTGATTTGAATCTAAATCATGTGTTTCGCTTGGATTTGAAGCTAACTCGTTTGTTTCCCATGCAGCTGAAGCTAAATCATGTATATCACAAGTATTTGAAGCTAAACCATTTGTTTCGCATGGATTTGAAGGTAAATCTGCTACTTCCCATTGATTTGAAGTTAAATCATGTGTTTCGCTTGGATTTGAAGCTAACTCGTTTGTTTCGCATGCAGTTGAAGCTAAATCATGTATATCAAAGGTATTTGAAGTTAAGCCATTTGTTTCGCATGGATTCGAATGTAAATCTTCTACTTCGCATTGATTTGAAGCTAAATCATGTGTTTCGCTTGGATTTGAAGCTAACTCGTTTGTTTCGCATGCAGTTGAAGCTAAATCATGTATATCAAAGGTATTTGAAGTTACGCCATTTGTTTCGCATGGATTCGAAGGTAAATCTTCTACTTCGCATTGATTTGAAGTTAAATCATGTGTTACGCTTGGATTTGAAGATCACTCGTTTGTTTCGCCTGCATTTGAAGCTATATCACTTATATCGCAAGTATACGAAGCTAAATAATTTGTGTCGCATGGATTTGATGCTAAGCCTTCTATTTCGCATTAATTTGAAGCTAAATCATGTGTTTCGCTTGGATTTGAAGCTAACTCGTTTGTTTCGCATGCAGTCGAAGCTAAATCATGTATATCAAAGGTATTTGAAGTTAAGCCATTTGTTTCGCATGGATTCGAAGGTAAATCTTCTACTTCGCATTGATTTGAAGTTAAATCATGTGTTACGCTTGGATTTAAAGCTCACTCGTTTGTTTCGCCTGCATTTGAAGCTTTATCACTTATATCGCAATTATAAGAAGCAAAATAATTTGTGTTGCATGGATTTGATGCTAATCCTTCTACTTCGCATTGATTTGAAGCTAAATCATGTGTTTCGCTTGGATTTGAAGCTAACTCGTTTGTTTCCCATGCAGCTGAAGCTAAATCATGTATATCACAAGTATTTGAAGCTAAACCATTTGTTTCGCATGGATTTGAAGGTAAATCTGCTACTTCCCATTGATTTGAAGTTAAATCATGTGTTTCGCTTGGATTTGAAGCTAACTCTTTTGTTTCGCATGCAGTTGAAGCTAAATCATGTATATCAAAGGTATTTGAAAGTTAAGCTATTTGTTTCGCATGGATTCGAAGGTAAATCTTCTACTTCGCATTGATTTGAAGTTAAATCATGTGTTACGCTTGGATTTTAAGCTCACTCGTTTGTTTCGCCTGCATTTGAAGCTATATCACTTACATCGCAAGTATACAAAGCTAAATAATTTGTGTCGCATGGATTTGATGCTAAGCCTTCTATTTCGCATTGATTTGAAGCTAAATCATGTGTTTCGCTTGGATTTGAAGCTAACTCGTTTGTTTCCCATGCAGCTGAAGCTAAATCATGTATATCACAAGTATTTGAAGCTAAACCATTTGTTTCGCATGGATTTGAAGGTAAATCTTCTACTTCGCATAGATTTGAAGATAAATCATGTGTTACGCTTGGATTTAAAGATCACTCGTTTGTTTTGCCTGCATTTGAAGCTTTATCACTTATATCGCAATTATAAGAAGCAAAATAATTTGTGTTGCATGGATTTGATGCTAATCCTTCTACTTCGCATTGATTTGAAGCTAAATCATGTGTTTCGCTTGGATTTGAAGCTAACTCGTTTGTTTCGCATGCAGTTGAAGCTAAATCATGTATATCAAAGGTATTTGAAGCTAAGCCATTTGTTTCGCATGGATTTGAAGGTAAATCTTCTACTTCGCATTGATTTGAATTTCAATCATGTGTTACGCTTGGATTTAAAGCTCACTCGTTTGTTTCGCCTGCATTTGAAGCTTTATCACTTATATCGCAAGTATAAGAAGCTAAATAATTTGTGTCGCATGGATTTGATGCTAAGCCTTCTATTTCGCATTGATTTGAAGCTAAATCATGTGTTTCGCTTGGATTTGAAGCTAACTCGTTTGTTTCGCATGCAGTTGATGCTAAATCATGTATATCACAAGTATTTGAAGCTAAACCATTTGTTTCGCATTGATTTGAAGCTGAATCATGTGTTTCGCTTGGATTTGAAGCTAACTCGTTTGTTTCGCATGCAGTTGAAGCTAAATCATGTATATCACAAGTATTTGAAGCTAAACCATTTGTTTCGCATTGATTTGACGGCAAATCATGTGTTTCGCTTGGATTTGAAGCTAACTCGTTTGTTTCGCATGCAGTTGAAGCTAAATCATGTATATCAAAGGTATTTGAAGCTAAGCCATTTGTTTCGCATGGTTTGAAGGTAAATCTTCTACTTCCCTTTGATTTGAAGATAAATCATGTGTTACGCTTGGATTTGAAGATCACTCGTTTGTTTCGCCTGCATTTGAAGCTATATCACTTATATCGCAAGTATACGAAGCTAAATAATTTGTGTCGCATGGATTTGATGCTAAGCCTTCTATTTCGCATTGATTTGAAGCTAAATCATGTGTTTCGCTTGGATTTGAAGCTAACTCGTTTGTTTCGCATGCAGTTGAAGCTAAACCATGTATATCAAAGGTATTTGAAGTTAAGCCATTTGTTTCGCATGGATTCGAAGGTAAATCTTCTACTTCGCATTGATTTGAAGTTAAATCATGTGTTACGCTTGGATTTAAAGCTCACTCGTTTGTTTCGCCTGCATTTGAAGCTTTATCACTTATATCGCAATTATAAGAAGCAAAATAATTTGTGTTGCATGGATTTGATGCTAATCCTTCTACTTCGCATTGATTTGAAGCTAAATCATGTGTTTCGCTTGGATTTGAAGCTAACTCGTTTGTTTCCCATGCAGCTGAAGCTAAATCATGTATATCACAAGTATTTGAAGCTAAACCATTTGTTTCGCATGGATTTGAAGGTAAATCTGCTACTTCCCATTGATTTGAAGTTAAATCATGTGTTTCGCTTGGATTTGAAGCTAACTCGTTTGTTTCGCATGCAGTTGAAGCTAAATCATGTATATCAAAGGTATTTGAAGTTAAGCCATTTGTTTCGCATGGATTCGAATGTAAATCTTCTACTTCGCATTGATTTGAAGCTAAATCATGTGTTTCGCTTGGATTTGAAGCTAACTCGTTTGTTTCGCATGCAGTTGAAGCTAAATCATGTATATCAAAGGTATTTGAAGCTAAGCCATTTGTTTCGCATGGTTTGAAGGTAAATCTTCTACTTCCCTTTGATTTGAAGATAAATCATGTGTTACGCTTGGATTTGAAGATCACTCGTTTGTTTCGCCTGCATTTGAAGCTATATCACTTATATCGCAAGTATACGAAGCTAAATAATTTGTGTCGCATGGATTTGATGCTAAGCCTTCTATTTCGCATTGATTTGAAGCTAAATCATGTGTTTCGCTTGGATTTGAAGCTAACTCGTTTGTTTCGCATGCAGTTGAAGCTAAACCATGTATATCAAAGGTATTTGAAGTTAAGCCATTTGTTTCGCATGGATTCGAAGGTAAATCTTCTACTTCGCATTGATTTGAAGTTAAATCATGTGTTACGCTTGGATTTAAAGCTCACTCGTTTGTTTCGCCTGCATTTGAAGCTTTATCACTTATATCGCAATTATAAGAAGCAAAATAATTTGTGTTGCATGGATTTGATGCTAATCCTTCTACTTCGCATTGATTTGAAGCTAAATCATGTGTTTCGCTTGGATTTGAAGCTAACTCGTTTGTTTCCCATGCAGCTGAAGCTAAATCATGTATATCACAAGTATTTGAAGCTAAACCATTTGTTTCGCATGGATTTGAAGGTAAATCTGCTACTTCCCATTGATTTGAAGTTAAATCATGTGTTTCGCTTGGATTTGAAGCTAACTCGTTTGTTTCGCATGCAGTTGAAGCTAAATCATGTATATCAAAGGTATTTGAAGTTAAGCCATTTGTTTCGCATGGATTCGAATGTAAATCTTCTACTTCGCATTGATTTGAAGCTAAATCATGTGTTTCGCTTGGATTTGAAGCTAACTCGTTTGTTTCGCATGCAGTTGAAGCTAAATCATGTATATCAAAGGTATTTGAAGTTACGCCATTTGTTTCGCATGGATTCGAAGGTAAATCTTCTACTTCGCATTGATTTGAAGTTAAATCATGTGTTACGCTTGGATTTGAAGATCACTCGTTTGTTTCGCCTGCATTTGAAGCTATATCACTTATATCGCAAGTATACGAAGCTAAATAATTTGTGTCGCATGGATTTGATGCTAAGCCTTCTATTTCGCATTAATTTGAAGCTAAATCATGTGTTTCGCTTGGATTTGAAGCTAACTCGTTTGTTTCGCATGCAGTCGAAGCTAAATCATGTATATCAAAGGTATTTGAAGTTAAGCCATTTGTTTCGCATGGATTCGAAGGTAAATCTTCTACTTCGCATTGATTTGAAGTTAAATCATGTGTTACGCTTGGATTTAAAGCTCACTCGTTTGTTTCGCCTGCATTTGAAGCTTTATCACTTATATCGCAATTATAAGAAGCAAAATAATTTGTGTTGCATGGATTTGATGCTAATCCTTCTACTTCGCATTGATTTGAAGCTAAATCATGTGTTTCGCTTGGATTTGAAGCTAACTCGTTTGTTTCCCATGCAGCTGAAGCTAAATCATGTATATCACAAGTATTTGAAGCTAAACCATTTGTTTCGCATGGATTTGAAGGTAAATCTGCTACTTCCCATTGATTTGAAGTTAAATCATGTGTTTCGCTTGGATTTGAAGCTAACTCGTTTGTTTCGCATGCAGTTGAAGCTAAATCATGTATATCAAAGGTATTTGAAGTTAAGCCATTTGTTTCGCATGGATTCGAATGTAAATCTTCTACTTCGCATTGATTTGAAGCTAAATCATGTGTTTCGCTTGGATTTGAAGCTAACTCGTTTGTTTCGCATGCAGTTGAAGCTAAATCATGTATATCAAAGGTATTTGAAGTTACGCCATTTGTTTCGCATGGATTCGAAGGTAAATCTTCTACTTCGCATTGATTTGAAGTTAAATCATGTGTTACGCTTGGATTTGAAGATCACTCGTTTGTTTCGCCTGCATTTGAAGCTATATCACTTATATCGCAAGTATACGAAGCTAAATAATTTGTGTCGCATGGATTTGATGCTAAGCCTTCTATTTCGCATTAATTTGAAGCTAAATCATGTGTTTCGCTTGGATTTGAAGCTAACTCGTTTGTTTCGCATGCAGTCGAAGCTAAATCATGTATATCAAAGGTATTTGAAGTTAAGCCATTTGTTTCGCATGGATTCGAAGGTAAATCTTCTACTTCGCATTGATTTGAAGTTAAATCATGTGTTACGCTTGGATTTAAAGCTCACTCGTTTGTTTCGCCTGCATTTGAAGCTTTATCACTTATATCGCAATTATAAGAAGCAAAATAATTTGTGTTGCATGGATTTGATGCTAATCCTTCTACTTCGCATTGATTTGAAGCTAAATCATGTGTTTCGCTTGGATTTGAAGCTAACTCGTTTGTTTCCCATGCAGCTGAAGCTAAATCATGTATATCACAAGTATTTGAAGCTAAACCATTTGTTTCGCATGGATTTGAAGGTAAATCTGCTACTTCCCATTGATTTGAAGTTAAATCATGTGTTTCGCTTGGATTTGAAGCTAACTCTTTTGTTTCGCATGCAGTTGAAGCTAAATCATGTATATCAAAGGTATTTGAAAGTTAAGCTATTTGTTTCGCATGGATTCGAAGGTAAATCTTCTACTTCGCATTGATTTGAAGTTAAATCATGTGTTACGCTTGGATTTTAAGCTCACTCGTTTGTTTCGCCTGCATTTGAAGCTATATCACTTACATCGCAAGTATACAAAGCTAAATAATTTGTGTCGCATGGATTTGATGCTAAGCCTTCTATTTCGCATTGATTTGAAGCTAAATCATGTGTTTCGCTTGGATTTGAAGCTAACTCGTTTGTTTCCCATGCAGTCGAAGCTAAATCATGTATATCACAAGTATTTGAAGCTAAACCATTTGTTTCGCATGGATTTGAAGGTAAATCTTCTACTTCGCATAGATTTGAAGATAAATCATGTGTTACGCTTGGATTTAAAGCTCACTCGTTTGTTTCGCCTGCATTTGAAGCTTTATCACTTATATCGCAATTATAAGAAGCAAAATAATTTGTGTTGCATGGATTTGATGCTAATCCTTCTACTTCGCATTGATTTGAAGCTAAATCATGTGTTTCGCTTGGATTTGAAGCTAACTCGTTTGTTTCCCATGCAGCTGAAGCTAAATCATGTATATCACAAGTATTTGAAGCTAAACCATTTGTTTCGCATGGATTTGAAGGTAAATCTGCTACTTCCCATTGATTTGAAGTTAAATCATGTGTTTCGCTTGGATTTGAAGCTAACTCTTTTGTTTCGCATGCAGTTGAAGCTAAATCATGTATATCAAAGGTATTTGAAAGTTAAGCTATTTGTTTCGCATGGATTCGAAGGTAAATCTTCTACTTCGCATTGATTTGAAGTTAAATCATGTGTTACGCTTGGATTTTAAGCTCACTCGTTTGTTTCGCCTGCATTTGAAGCTATATCACTTACATCGCAAGTATACAAAGCTAAATAATTTGTGTCGCATGGATTTGATGCTAAGCCTTCTATTTCGCATTGATTTGAAGCTAAATCATGTGTTTCGCTTGGATTTGAAGCTAACTCGTTTGTTTCCCATGCAGCTGAAGCTAAATCATGTATATCACAAGTATTTGAAGCTAAACCATTTGTTTCGCATGGATTTGAAGGTAAATCTGCTACTTCCCATTGATTTGAAGTTAAATCATGTGTTTCGCTTGGATTTGAAGCTAACTCTTTTGTTTTGCATGCAGTTGAAGCTAAATCATGTATATCAAAGGTATTTGAAAGTTAAGCTATTTGTTTCGCATGGATTCGAAGGTAAATCTTCTACTTCGCATTGATTTGAAGTTAAATCATGTGTTACGCTTTGATTTTAAGCTCACTCGTTTGTTTCGCCTGCATTTGAAGCTATATCACTTACATCGCAAGTATACAAAGCTAAATAATTTGTGTCGCATGGATTTGATGCTAAGCCTTCTATTTCGCATTGATTTGAAGCTAAATCATGTGTTTCGCTTGTATTTGAAGCTAACTCGTTTGTTTCCCATGCAGCTGAAGCTAAATCATGTATATCACAAGTATTTGAAGCTAAACCATTTGTTTCGCATGGATTTGAAGGTAAATCTTCTACTTCGCATAGATTTGAAGATAAATCATGTGTTACGCTTGGATTTAAAGCTCACTCGTTTGTTTTGCCTGCATTTGAAGCTTTATCACTTATATCGCAATTATAAGAAGCAAAATAATTTGTGTTGCATGGATTTGATGCTAATCCTTCTACTTCGCATTGATTTGAAGCTAAATCATGTGTTTCGCTTGGATTTGAAGCCAACTCGTTTGTTTCCCATGCAGCTGAAGCTAAATCATGTATGTCACAAGTATTTGAAGCTAAACCATTTGTTCCGCATGGATTTGAAGGTAAATCTGCTACTTCCCATTGATTTGAAGTTAAATCATGTGTTACGCTTGGATTTGAAGATCACTCGTTTGTTTCACCTGCATTTGAAGCTATATCACTTATATCGCAAGTATACGAAGCTAAATAATTTGTGTCGCATGGATTTGATGCTAAGCCTTCTATTTCGCATTGATTTGAAGCTAAATCATGTGTTTCGCTTGGATTTGAAGATAACTCGTTTGTTTCGCATGCAGTTGAAGCTAAATCATGTATATCAAAGGTATTTGAAGCTAAGCCATTTGTTTGGCATGGTTTGAAGGTAAATCTTCTACTTCCCTTTGATTTGAAGATAAATCATGTGTTACGCTTGGATTTGAAGATCACTCGTTTGTTTCGCCTGCATTTGAAGCTATATCACTTATATCGCAAGTATACGAAGCTAAATAATTTGTGTCGCATGGATTTGATGCTAAGCCTTCTATTTCGCATTGATTTGAAGCTAAATCATGTGTTTCGCTTGGATTTGAAGCTAACTCGTTTGTTTCGCATGCAGTTGAAGCTAAACCATGTATATCAAAGGTATTTGAAGTTAAGCCATTTGTTTCGCATGGATTCGAAGGTAAATCTTCTACTTCGCATTGATTTGAAGTTAAATCATGTGTTACGCTTGGATTTAAAGCTCACTCGTTTGTTTCGCCTGCATTTGAAGCTTTATCACTTATATCGCAATTATAAGAAGCAAAATAATTTGTGTTGCATGGATTTGATGCTAATCCTTCTACTTCGCATTGATTTGAAGCTAAATCATGTGTTTCGCTTGGATTTGAAGCTAACTCGTTTGTTTCCCATGCAGCTGAAGCTAAATCATGTATATCACAAGTATTTGAAGCTAAACCATTTGTTTCGCATGGATTTGAAGGTAAATCTGCTACTTCCCATTGATTTGAAGTTAAATCATGTGATTCGCTTGGATTTGAAGCTAACTCGTTTGTTTCGCATGCAGTTGAAGCTAAATCATGTATATCAAAGGTATTTGAAGTTAAGCCATTTGTTTCGCATGGATTCGAATGTAAATCTTCTACTTCGCATTGATTTGAAGCTAAATCATGTGTCTCGCTTGGATTTGAAGCTAACTCGTTTGTTTCGCATGCATTTGAAGCTAAATCATGTATATCAAAGGTATTTGAAGTTACGCCATTTGTTTCGCATGGATTCGAAGGTAAATCTTCTACTTCGCATTGATTTGAAGTTAAATCATGTGTTACGCTTGGATTTTAAGCTCACTCGTTTGTTTCGCCTGCATTTGAAGCTATATCACTTACATCGCAAGTATACAAAGCTAAATAATTTGTGTCGCATGGATTTGATGCTAAGCCTTCTATTTCGCATTGATTTGAAGCTAAATCATGTGTTTCGCTTGGATTTGAAGCTAACTCGTTTGTTTCCCATGCAGCTGAAGCTAAATCATGTATATCACAAGTATTTGAAGCTAAACCATTTGTTTCGCATGGATTTGAAGGTAAATCTTCTACTTCGCATAGATTTGAATATAAATCATGTGTTACGCTTGGATTTAAAGCTCACTCGTTTGTTTTGCCTGCATTTGAAGCTTTATCACTTATATCGCAATTATAAGAAGCAAAATAATTTGTGTTGCATGGATTTGATGCTAATCCTTCTACTTCGCATTGATTTGAAGCTAAATCATGTGTTTCGCTTGGATTTGAAGCTAACTCGTTTGTTTCCCATGCAGCTGAAGCTAAATCATGTATATCACAAGTATTTGAAGCTAAACCATTTGTTTCGCATGGATTTGAAGGTAAATCTGCTACTTCCCATTGATTTGAAGTTAAATCATGTGTTTCGCTTGGATTTGAAGCTAACTCTTTTGTTTCGCATGCAGTTGAAGCTAAATCATGTATATCAAAGGTATTTGAAAGTTAAGCTATTTGTTTCGCATGGATTTGAAGGTAATTCTGCTACTTCGCATTGATTTGAAGCTAAATCATGTATTTCGCTCGGATTTGAAGCTAACTCGCTTGTTTCGCATGCAGCTGAAGCTAAATCATGTATATCACAAGTATTTGAAGCTAAATAATTTGTGTCGCATGGATTTGATGCTAAGCCTTCTATTTCGCATTGATTTGAAGCTAAATCATGTGTATCGCTTGGATTTGAAGCTAACTCGTTTGTTTCGCATGCATTTGAAGCTTTATCTCTTATATCGCAAGTATACGAAGCTAAATAATTTGTGTCGCATGGATTTGATGCTAAGCCTTCTATTTCGCATTGATTTGAAGCTAAATCATGTGTTTCGCTTGTATTTGAAGCTAACTCGTTTGTTTCCCATGCAGCTGAAGCTAAATCATGTATATCACAAGTATTTGAAGCTAAACCATTTGTTTCGCATGGAATTGAAGGTAAATCTTCTACTTCGCATAGATTTGAAGATAAATCATGTGTTACGCTTGGATTTAAAGCTCACTCGTTTGTTTTGCCTGCATTTGAAGCTTTATCACTTATATCGCAATTATAAGAAGCAAAATAATTTGTGTTGCATGGATTTGATGCTAATCCTTCTACTTCGCATTGATTTGAAGCTAAATCATGTGTTTCGCTTGGATTTGAAGCCAACTCGTTTGTTTCCCATGCAGCTGAAGCTAAATCATGTATGTCACAAGTATTTGAAGCTAAACCATTTGTTCCGCATGGATTTGAAGGTAAATCTGCTACTTCCCATTGATTTGAAGTTAAATCATGTGTTACGCTTGGATTTGAAGATCACTCGTTTGTTTCACCTGCATTTGAAGCTATATCACTTATATCGCAAGTATACGAAGCTAAATAATTTGTGTCGCATGGATTTGATGCTAAGCCTTCTATTTCGCATTGATTTGAAGCTAAATCATGTGTTTCGCTTGGATTTGAAGATAACTCGTTTGTTTCGCATGCAGTTGAAGCTAAATCATGTATATCAAAGGTATTTGAAGCTAAGCCATTTGTTTCGCATGGTTTGAAGGTAAATCTTCTACTTCCCTTTGATTTGAAGATAAATCATGTGTTACGCTTGGATTTGAAGATCACTCGTTTGTTTCGCCTGCATTTGAAGCTATATCACTTATATCGCAAGTATACGAAGCTAAATAATTTGTGTCGCATGGATTTGATGCTAAGCCTTCTATTTCGCATTGATTTGAAGCTAAATCATGTGTTTCGCTTGGATTTGAAGATAACTCGTTTGTTTCGCATGCAGTTGAAGCTAAACCATGTATATCAAAGGTATTTGAAGTTAAGCCATTTGTTTCGCATGGATTCGAAGGTAAATCTTCTACTTCGCATTGATTTGAAGTTAAATCATGTGTTACGCTTGGATTTAAAGCTCACTCGTTTGTTTCGCCTGCATTTGAAGCTTTATCACTTATATCGCAATTATAAGAAGCAAAATAATTAGTGTTGCATGGATTTGATGCTAATCCTTCTACTTCGCATTGATTTGAAGCTAAATCATGTGTTTCGCTTGGATTTGAAGCTAACTCGTTTGTTTCCCATGCAGCTGAAGCTAAATCATGTATATCACAAGTATTTGAAGCTAAGCCATTTGTTTCGCATGGTTTGAAGGTAAATCTGCTACTTCCCCTTGATTTGAAGATAAATCATGTGTTACGCTTGGATTTGAAGATCACTCGTTTGTTTCGCCTGCATTTGAAGCTATATCACTTATATCGCAACTATACGAAGCTAAATAATTTGTGTCGCATGGATTTGATGCTAAGCCTTCTATTTCGCATTGATTTGAAGCTAAATCATGTGTTTCGCTTGGATTTGAAGCTAACTCGTTTGTTTCGCATGCAGTTGAAGCTAAACCATGTATATCAAAGGTATTTGAAGTTAAGCCATTTGTTTCGCATGGATTCGAAGGTAAATCTTCTACTTCGCATTGATTTGAAGTTAAATCATGTGTTACGCTTGGATTTAAAGCTCACTCGTTTGTTTCGCCTGCATTTGAAGCTTTATCACTTATATCGCAATTATAAGAAGCAAAATAATTTGTGTTGCATGGATTTGATGCTAATCCTTCTACTTCGCATTGATTTGAAGCTAAATCATGTGTTTCGCTTGGATTTGAAGCTAACTCGTTTGTTACCCATGCAGCTGAAGCTAAATCATGTATATCACAAGTATTTGAAGCTAAACCATTTGTTTCGCATGGATTTGAAGATAAATCTGCTACTTCCCATTGATTTGAAGTTAAATCATGTGATTCGCTTGGATTTGAAGCTAACTCGTTTGTTTCGCATGCAGTTGAAGCTAAATCATGTATATCAAAGGTATTTGAAGTTAAGCCATTTGTTTCGCATGGATTCGAATGTAAATCTTCTACTTCGCATTGATTTGAAGCTAAATCATGTGTCTCGCTTGGATTTGAAGCTAACTCGTTTGTTTCGCATGCAGTTGAAGCTAAATCATGTATATCAAAGGTATTTGAAGTTAAGCCATTTGTTTCGCATGGATTCGAAGGTAAATCTTCTACTTCGCATTGATTTGAAGTTAAATCATGTGTTACGCTTGGATTTAAAGCTCACTCGTTTGTTTCGCCTGCATTTGAAGCTTTATCACTTATATCGCAATTATAAGAAGCAAAATAATTTGTGTTGCATGGATTTGATGCTAATCCTTCTACTTCGCATTGATTTGAAGCTAAATCATGTGTTTCGCTTGGATTTGAAGCTAACTCGTTTGTTTCCCATGCAGCTGAAGCTAAATCATGTATATCACAAGTATTTGAAGCTAAACCATTTGTTTCGCATGGATTTGAAGGTAAATCTGCTACTTCCCATTGATTTGAAGTTAAATCATGTGTTTCGCTTGGATTTGAAGCTAACTCTTTTGTTTCGCATGCAGTTGAAGCTAAATCATGTATATCAAAGGTATTTGAAAGTTAAGCTATTTGTTTCGCATGGATTCGATGGTAAATCTTCTACTTCGCATTGATTTGAAGTTAAATCATGTGTTACGCTTGGATTTTAAGCTCACTCGTTTGTTTCGCCTGCATTTGAAGCTATATCACTTACATCGCAAGTATACAAAGCTAAATAATTTGTGTCGCATGGATTTGATGCTAAGCCTTCTATTTCGCATTGATTTGAAGCTAAATCATGTGTTTCGCTTGGATTTGAAGCTAACTCGTTTGTTTCCCATGCAGCTGAAGCTAAATCATGTATATCACAAGTATTTGAAGCTAAACCATTTGTTTCGCATGGATTTGAAGGTAAATCTTCTACTTCGCATAGATTTGAAGCTAAATCATGTGTTTCGCTTGTATTTGAAGCTAACTCGTTTGTTTCCCATGCAGCTGAAGCTAAATCATGTATATCACAAGTATTTGAAGCTAAACCATTTGTTTCGCATGGAATTGAAGGTAAATCTTCTACTTCGCATAGATTTGAAGATAAATCATGTGTTACGCTTGGATTTAAAGCTCACTCGTTTGTTTTGCCTGCATTTGAAGCTTTATCACTTATATCGCAATTATAAGAAGCAAAATAATTTGTGTTGCATGGATTTGATGCTAATCCTTCTACTTCGCATTGATTTGAAGCTAAATCATGTGTTTCGCTTGGATTTGAAGCCAACTCGTTTGTTTCCCATGCAGCTGAAGCTAAATCATGTATGTCACAAGTATTTGAAGCTAAACCATTTGTTCCGCATGGATTTGAAGGTAAATCTGCTACTTCCCATTGATTTGAAGTTAAATCATGTGTTACGCTTGGATTTGAAGATCACTCGTTTGTTTCACCTGCATTTGAAGCTATATCACTTATATCGCAAGTATACGAAGCTAAATAATTTGTGTCGCATGGATTTGATGCTAAGCCTTCTATTTCGCATTGATTTGAAGCTAAATCATGTGTTTCGCTTGGATTTGAAGATAACTCGTTTGTTTCGCATGCAGTTGAAGCTAAATCATGTATATCAAAGGTATTTGAAGCTAAGCCATTTGTTTCGCATGGTTTGAAGGTAAATCTTCTACTTCCCTTTGATTTGAAGATAAATCATGTGTTACGCTTGGATTTGAAGATCACTCGTTTGTTTCGCCTGCATTTGAAGCTATATCACTTATATCGCAAGTATACGAAGCTAAATAATTTGTGTCGCATGGATTTGATGCTAAGCCTTCTATTTCGCATTGATTTGAAGCTAAATCATGTGTTTCGCTTGGATTTGAAGATAACTCGTTTGTTCCGCATGCAGTTGAAGCTAAAACATGTATATCACAAGTATTTGAAGCTAAACCATTTGTTTCGCATGGATTTGAAGATAAATCTTCTACTTCGCATTGATTTGAAGTTAAATCATGTGTTACGCATGGATGTAAAGCCCACTCGTTTGTTTCACCTGCATTTGAAGCTTCATCACTTATATCGCAAGTATACGAAGCTAAATAATTTGTGTCGCACGGATTTGATGCTAAGCCTTCTATTTCGCATTGATTTGAAGCTAAATCATGTGTTTCGCTTGGATTTGAAGCTAACTCGTTTGTTTCGCATGCAGTTGAAGCTAAATCATGTATATCAAAGGTATTTGAAGTTAAGCCAATTGTTTCGCATGGATTCGAAGGTAAATCTTCTACTTCGCATTGATTTGTAGTTAAATCATGTGTTACGCTTGGATTTAAAGCTCACTCGTTTGTTTCGCCTGCATTAGAAGCTTTATCACTTATATCGCAATTATAAGAAGCTAAATAATTTGTGTTGCATGGGTTTGATCTTAATCCTTCTACTTCGCATTTATTTGATGCTAAATCATGTGTTTCGCTTGGATTTGAAGCTAACTCGTTTGTTTCCCATGCAGCTGTAGCTAAATCATGTATATCACAAGTATTTGAAGCTAAACCATTTGTTTCGCATGGATTTGAAGGTAAATCTTCTACTTCGCATTGATTTGAAGATAAATCATGTGTTACGCTTGGATTTAAAGCTCACTCGTTTGTATTGCCTGCATTTGAAGCTATATCACTTATATCGCAAGTATGCGAAGCTAAATAATTTGTGTCGCATGGATTTGATGCTAAGCCTTCTACTTCGCATTGATTTGAAGCTAAATAATGTGTTTCGCTTGGATTTGAAGCTAACTCGTTTGTATCATATGCAGCTGAAGCTAAATCATGTATATCACAAGTATTTGAAGCTAAACCATTTGTTTCGCATGGATTTGAAGGTAAATCTTCTACTTCGCATTGATTTGAAGTTAAGTCATGTGTTACGCTTGGATTTAAAGCTCAATCGTTTGTTTCACCTGCATTTGAAGCTATATCACTTATATCGCAAGTATACGAAGCTAAATAATTTGTGTCGCATGGATTTGATGCTACGCCTTCTATTTCGCATTGATTTGAAGCACAATCATGTGTTTCGCTTGGATTTGAAGCTAACTCGTTTGTTCTGCATGCAGTTGAAGCTAAAACATGTATATCACAAGTATTTGAAGATAAACCATTTGTTTCGCATGGATTTGAAGGTAAATCTTCTACTTCGCATTGATTTGAAGATAAATCATGTGTTACGCTTGGATTTAAAGCTCAATCGTTTGTTTCACCTGCATTTGAAGCTATATCACTTATATCGCAAGTATACGAAGCTAAATAATTTGGGTCGCATGGATTTGATGCTACGCCTTCTATTTCGCATTGATTTGAAGCTCAATCATGTGTTTCGCTTGGATTTGAAGCTAACTCGTTTGTTCTGCATGCAGTTGAAGCTAAAACATGTATATCACAAGTATTTGAAGCTAAACCATTTGTTTCGCATGGATTTGAAGGTAAATCTTCTACTTCGCATAGATTTGAAGATAAATCATGTGTTTCGCTTGGATTTGAAGCTAACTCGTTTGTTTCCCATGCAGCTGTAGCTAAATCATGTATATCACAAGTATTTGAAGCTAAACCATTTGTTTCGCATGGATTTGAAGGTAAATCTTCTACTTCGCATTGATTTGAAGATAAATCATGTGTTACGCTTGGATTTAAAGCTCACACGTTTGTATTGCCTGCATTTGAAGCTTTATCACTAATATCGCAAGTATAAGAAGCTAAATAATTTGTGTTGCATGGATTTGTTGCTTATCCTTCTACTTCGCATTGAATTGAAGCTAAATCATGTGTTTCGCTTGGATTTGAAGCCAACTCGTTTGTTTCCCATGCAGCTGAAGCTAAATCATGTATGTCACAAGTATTTGATGCTAAACCATTTGTTCCGCATGGATTTGAAGGTAAATCTGCTACTTCCCATTGATTTGAAGTTAAATCATGTGTTACGCTTGGATTTGAAGCTAACTCGTTTGTTTCCCATGCAGCTGTAGCTAAATCATGTATATCACAAGTATTTGAAGCTAAACATTTGTTTCGCATGGATTTGAAGGTAAATCTTCTACTTCGCATTGATTTGAAGATAAATCATGTGTTACGCTTGGATTTAAAGCTCACTCGTTTGTATTGCCTGCATTTGAAGCTATATCACTTATATCGCAAGTATGCGAAGCTAAATAATTTGTGTCGCATGGATTTGATGCTAAGCCTTCTACTTCGCATTGATTTGAAGCTAAATAATGTGTTTCGCTTGGATTTGAAGCTAACTCGTTTGTATCATATGCAGCTGAAGCTAAATCATGTATATCACAAGTATTTGAAGCTAAACCATTTGTTTCGCATGGATTTGAAGGTAAATCTTCTACTTCGCATTGATTTGAAGTTAAGTCATGTGTTACGCTTGGATTTAAAGCTCAATCGTTTGTTTCACCTGCATTTGAAGCTATATCACTAATATCGCAAGTATACGAAGCTAAATAATTTGTGTCGCATGGATTTGATGCTACGCCTTCTATTTCGCATTGATTTGAAGCTCAATCATGTGTTTCGCTTGGATTTGAAGCTAACTCGTTTGTTCTGCATGCAGTTGAAGCTAAAACATGTATATCACAAGTATTTGAAGATAAACCATTTGTTTCGCATGGATTTGAAGGTAAATCTTCTACTTCGCATTGATTTGAAGATAAATCATGTGTTACGCTTGGATTTAAAGCTCAATCGTTTGTTTCACCTGCATTTGAAGCTATATCACTTATATCGCAAGTATACGAAGCTAAATAATTTGTGTCGCATGGATTTGATGCTACGCCTTCTATTTCGCATTGATTTGAAGCTCAATCATGTGTTTCGCTTGGATTTGAAGCTAACTCGTTTGTTCTGCATGCAGTTGAAGCTAAAACATGTATATCACAAGTATTTGAAGATAAACCATTTGTTTCGCATGGATTTGAAGGTAAATCTTCTACTTCGCATTGATTTGAAGTTAAATCATGTGTTACGTTTGAATTTAAAGCTCACTCGTTTGTTTCGCCTGCATTTGAAGCTATATCACTTATATCGCAAGTATACGAAGCTAAATAATTTGTGTCGCATGGATTTGATGCTAAGCCTTCTATTTCGCATTGATTTGAAGCTAAATCATGTGTTTCGCTTGGATTTGAAGCTAACTCGTTTGTTTCGCATGCAGTTGAAGCTAAACCATGTATATCAAAGGTATTTGAAGTTAAGCCATTTGTTTCGCATGGATTCGAAGGTAAATCTTCTACTTCGCATTGATTTGAAGTTAAATCATGTGTTACGCTTCGATTTAAAGCTCACTCGTTTGTTTCGCCTGCATTTGAAGCTTTATCACTTATATCGCAATTATAAGAAGCAAAATAATTTGTGTTGCATGGATTTGATGCTAATCCTTCTACTTCGCATTGATTTGAAGCTAAATCATGTGTTTCGCTTGGATTTGAAGCTAACTCGTTTGTTTCCCATGCAGCTGAAGCTAAATCATGTATATCACAAGTATTTGAAGCTAAACCATTTGTTTCGCATGGATTTGAAGGTAAATCTGCCACTTCCCATTGATTTGAAGTTAAATCATGTGATTCGCTTGGATTTGAAGCTAACTCGTTTGTTTCGCATGCAGTTGAAGCTAAATCATGTATATCAAAGGTATTTGAAGTTAAGCCATTTGTTTCGCATGGATTCGAATGTAAATCTTCTACTTCGCATTGATTTGAAGCTAAATCATGTGTTTCGCTTGGATTTGAAGCTAACTCGTTTGTTTCGCATGCAGTTGAAGCTAAATCATGTATATCAAAGGTATTTGAAGTTACGCCATTTGTTTCGCATGGATTCGAAGGTAAATCTTCTACTTCGCATTGATTTGAAGTTAAATCATGTGTTACGCTTGGATTTGAAGATCACTCGTTTGTTTCGCCTGCATTTGAAGCTATATCACTTATATCGCAAGTATACGAAGCTAAATAATTTGTGTCGCATGGATTTGATATTAAGCCTTCTATTTCGCATTAATTTGAAGCTAAATCATGTGTTTCGCTTGGATTTGAAGCTAACTCGTTTGTTTCGCATGCAGTTGAAGCTAAATCATGTATATCAAAGGTATTTGAAGTTAAGCCATTTGTTTCGCATGGATTCGAAGGTAAATCTTCTACTTCGCATTGATTTGAAGTTAAATCATGTGTTACGCTTGGATTTAAAGCTCACTCGTTTGTTTCGCCTGCATTTGAATCTTTATCACATATATCGCAATTATAAGAAGCAAAATAATTTGTGTTGCATGGATTTGATGCTAATCCTTCTACTTCGCATTGATTTGAAGCTAAATCATGTGTTTCGCTTGGATTTGAAGCTAACTCGTTTGTTTCCCATGCAGCTGAAGCTAAATCATGTATATCACAAGTATTTGAAGCTAAACCATTTGTTTCGCATGGATTTGAAGGTAAATCTGCTACTTCCCATTGATTTGAAGTTAAATCATGTGTTTCGCTTGGATTTGAAGCTAACTCTTTTGTTTCGCATGCAGTTGAAGCTAAATCATGTATATCAAAGGTATTTGAAAGTTAAGCTATTTGTTTCGCATGGATTCGAAGGTAAATCTTCTACTTCGCATTGATTTGAAGTTAAATCATGTGTTACGCTTGGATTTTAAGCTCACTCGTTTGTTTCGCCTGCATTTGAAGCTATATCACTTACATCGCAAGTATACAAAGCTAAATAATTTGTGTCGCATGGATTTGATGCTAAGCCTTCTATTTCGCATTTATTTGAAGCTAAATCATGTGTTTCGCTTGGATTTGAAGCTAACTCGTTTGTTTCCCATGCAGCTGAAGCTAAATCATGTATATCACAAGTATTTGAGCTAAACCATTTGTTTCGCATGGATTTGAAGGTAAATCTTCTACTTCGCATAGATTTGAAGATAAATCATGTGTTACGCTTGGATTTAAAGCTCACTCGTTTGTTTTGCCTGCATTTGAAGCTTTATCACTTATATCGCAATTATAAGAAGCAAAATAATTTGTGTTGCATGGATTTGATGCTAATCCTTCTACTTCGCATTGATTTGAAGCTAAATCATGTGTTTCGCTTGGATTTGAAGCTAACTCGTTTGTTTCCCATGCAGCTGAAGCTAAATCATGTATATCACAAGTATTTGAAGCTAAACCAATTGTTTCGCATGGATTTGAAGGTAAATCTGCTACTTCCCATTGATTTGAAGTTAAATCATGTGTTTCGCTTGGATTTGAAGCTAACTCTTTTGTTTCGCATGCAGTTGAAGCTAAATCATGTATATCAAAGGTATTTGAAAGTTAAGCTATTTGTTTCGCATGGATTCGAAGGTAAATCTTCTACTTCGCATTGATTTGAAGTTAAATCATGTGTTACGCTTGGATTTTAAGCTCACTCGTTTGTTTCGCCTGCATTTGAAGCTATATCACTTACATCGCAAGTATAAAAAGCTAAATAATTTGTGTCGCATGGATTTGATGCTAAGCCTTCTATTTCGCATTGATTTGAAGCTAAATCATGTGTTTCGCTTGTATTTGAAGCTAACTCGTTTGTTTCCCATGCAGCTGAAGCTAAATCATGTATATCACAAGTATTTGAAGCTAAACCATTTGTTTCGCATGGATTTGAAGGTAAATCTTCTACTTCGCATAGATTTGAAGATAAATCATGTGTTACGCTTGGATTTAAAGCTCACTCGTTTGTTTTGCCTGCATTTGAAGATTTATCACTTATATCGCAATTATAAGAAGCAAAATAATTTGTGTTGCACGGATTTGATGCTAATCCTTCTACTTCGCATTGATTTGAAGCTAAATCATGTGTTTCGCTTGGATTTGAAGCCAACTCGTTTGTTTCCCATGCAGCTGAAGCTAAATCATGTATGTCACAAGTATTTGAAGCTAAACCATTTGTTCCGCATGGATTTGAAGGTAAGTCTGCTACTTCCCATTGATTTGAAGTTAAATCATGTGTTACGCTTGGATTTGAAGATCACTCGTTTGTTTCACCTGCATTTGAAGCTATATCACTTATATCGCAAGTATACGAAGCTAAATAATTTGTGTCGCATGGATTTGATGCTAAGCCTTCTATTTCGCATTGATTTGAAGCTAAATCATGTGTTTCGCTTGGATTTGAAGATAACTCGTTTGTTCCGCATGCAGTTGAAGCTAAAACATGTATATCACAAGTATTTGAAGCTAAACCATTTGTTTCGCATGGATTTGAAGATAAATCTTCTACTTCGCATTGATTTGAAGTTAAATCATGTGTTACGCATGGATGTAAAGCCCACTCGTTTGTTTCACCTGCATTTGAAGCTTCATCACTTATATCGCAAGTATGCGAAGCTAAATAATTTGTGTCGCATGGATTTGATGCTAAGCCTTCTACTTCGCATTGATTTGAAGCTAAATAATGTGTTTCGCTTGGATTTGAAGCTAACTCGTTTGTATCAAATGCAGCTGATGCTAAATCATGTATATCACAAGTATTTGAAGCTAAACCATTTGTTTCGCATGGTTTGAAGGTAAATCTTCTACTTCCCTTTGATTTGAAGATAAATCATGTGTTACGCTTGGATTTGAAGATCACTCGTTTGTTTCGCCTGCATTTGAAGCTATATCACATATCGCAAGTATACGAAGCTAAATAATTTGTGTCGCACGGATTTGATGCTAAGCCTTCTATTTCGCATTGATTTGAAGCTAAATCATGTGTTTCGCTTGGATTTGAAGCTAACTCGTTTGTTTCGCATGCAGTTGAAGCTAAATCATGTATATCAAAGGTATTTGAAGTTAAGCCAATTGTTTCGCATGGATTCGAAGGTAAATCTTCTACTTCGCATTGATTTCGTAGTTAAATCATGTGTTACGCTTGGATTTAAAGCTCACTCGTTTGTTTCGCCTGCATTAGAAGCTGTATCACTTATATCGCAATTATAAGAAGCTAAATAATTTGTGTTGCATGGGTTTGATCTTAATCCTTCTACTTCGCATTTATTTGATGCTAAATCATGTGTTTCGCTTGGATTTGAAGCTAACTCGTTTGTTTCCCATGCAGCTGAAGCTAAATCATGTATATCACAAGTATTTGAAGCTAAACCATTTGTTTCGCATGGATTTGAAGGTAAATCTGCTACTTCCCCATTGATTTGAAGTTAAATCATTTGTTACGCTTGGATTTGAAGATCACTCGTTTGTTTCGCCTGCATTTGAAGCTATATCACTTACATCGCAAGTATACGAAGCTAAATAATTTGTGTCGCATGGATTTGATTCTAAGCCTTCTATTTCGCATTGATTTGAAGCTAAATCATGTGTTTCGCTTGGATTTGAAGCTAACTCGTTTGTTTCCCATGCAGCTGAAGCTAAATCATGTATATCACAAGTATTTGAAGCTAAACCATTTGTTTCGCATGGATTTGAAGGTAAATCTTCTACTTCGCATAGATTTGAAGATAAATCATGTATTTCGCTTGGATTTGAAGCTAACTCGTTTGTTTCCCATGCAGCTGTAGCTAAATCATGTATATCACATGTATTTGAAGCTAAACCATTTTTTTCGCATGGATTTGAAGGTAAATCTTCTACTTCGCATTGATTTGAAGATAAATCATGTGTTACGCTTGGATTTAAAGCTCACACGTTTGTATTGCCTGCATTTGAAGCTTTATCACTAATATCGCAAGTATAAGAAGCTAAATAATTTGTGTTGCATGGATTTGTGGCTTATCCTTCTACTTCGCATTGATTTGAAGCTAAATCATGTGTTTCGCTTGGATTTGAAGCCAACTCGTTTGTTTCCCATGCAGCTGAAGCTAAATCATGTATGTCACAAGTATTTGATGCTAAACCATTTGTTCCGCATGGATTTGAAGGTAAATCTGCTACTTCCCATTGATTTGAAGTTAAATCATGTGTTACGCTTGGATTTGAAGCTAACTCGTTTGTTTCCCATGCAGCTGTAGCTAAATCATGTATATCACAAGTATTTGAAGCTAAACCATTTGTTTCGCATGGATTTGAAGGTAAATCTTCTACTTCGCATTGATTTGAAGATAAATCATGTGTTACGCTTGGATTTAAAGCTCACTCGTTTGTATTGCCTGCATTTGAAGCTATATCACTTATATCGCAAGTATGCGAAGCTAAATAATTTGTGTCGCATGGATTTGATGCTAAGCCTTTCTACTTCGCATTGATTTGAAGCTAAATAATGTGTTTCGCTTGGATTTGAAGCTAACTCGTTTGTATCATATGCAGCTGAAGCTAAATCATGTATATCACAAGTATTTGAAGCTAAACCATTTGTTTCGCATGGATTTGAAGGTAAATCTTCTACTTCGCATTGATTTGAAGTTAAGTCATGTGTTACGCTTGGATTTAAAGCTCAATCGTTTGTTTCACCTGCATTTGAAGCTATATCACTTATATCGCAAGTATACGAAGCTAAATAATTTGTGTCGCATGGATTTGATGCTACGCCTTCTATTTCGCATTGATTTGAAGCTCAATCATGTGTTTCGCTTGGATTTGAAGCTAACTCGTTTGTTCTGCATGCAGTTGAAGCTAAAACATGTATATCACAAGTATTTGAAGATAAACCATTTGTTTCGCATGGATTTGAAGGTAAATCTTCTACTTCGCATTGATTTGAAGTTAAATCATGTGTTACGTTTGAATTTAAAGCCTCACTCGTTTGTTTCGCCTGCATTTGAAGCTTTATCACTTATATCGCAAGTATAAGAAGTTAAATAATTTGTGTTGCATGGATTTGATGCAAAGCCTTCTATTTCGCATTGATTTGAAGCTAAATCATGTGTTTCGCTTGGATTTGAAGCTAACTCGTTTGTTTCGCATGCAGCTGAAGCTAAATCATGTATATCACAAGTATTTGAAGCTAAACCATTTGTTTCGCATGGATTTGAATGTAAATCTGCTACTTCCCATTGAATTGAAGTTAAATCATGTGTTACGCTTGGATTTGAAGATCACTCGTTTGTTTCACCTTCATTTGAAGCTATATCACTTATATCGCAAGTATACGAAGCTAAATAATTTGTGTCGCATGGATTTGATGCTAAGCCTTCTATTTCGCATTGATTTGAAGCTAAATCATGTGTTTCGCTTGGATTTGAAGCTAACTCGTTTGTTTCGCATGCAGTTGAAGCTAAATCATGTATATCAAAGGTATTTGATGCTAAGCCATTTGTTTCGCATGGATTTGAAGGTAAATCTTCTACTTCCCATTGAGTTGAAGTTAAATCATGTGTTACGCTTGGATTTACAGCTCACTCGTTTGTTTCGCCTGCTTTTGAAGCTTTATCACTTATATCGCAAGTATAAGAAGCTAAATAATTTGTGTTTCATGGATTTGATACTAAGCCTTCTATTTCGCATTGATTTGAAGCTAAATCATGTGTTTCGCTTGGATTTGAAGCTAACTCGTTTGTTTCGCATGCAGCTGAAGCTAAATCATGTATATGACAAGTATTTGAAGCTAAACCATTTGTTTCGCATGGATTTGAAGGTAATTCTGCTACTTCGCATTGATTTGAAGCTAAATCATGTATTTCGCTCGGATTTGAAGCTAACTCGCTTGTTTCGCATGCAGCTGAAGCTAAATCATGTATATCACAAGTATTTGAAGCTAAATAATTTGTGTCGCATGGATTTGATGCTAAGCCTTCTATTTCGCATTGATTTGAAGGTAAATCATGTGTATCGCTTGGATTTGAAGCTAACTCGTTTGTTTCGCATGCATTTGAAGGTTTATCTCTTATAACGCAAGTATACGAAGCTAAATAATTTGTGTCGCATGGATTTGATGCTAAGCCTTCTATTTCGCATTGATTTGAAGCTAAATCATGTGTTTCGCTTGGATTTGAAGCTAACTCGTTTGTTTCCCATGCATTTGAAGCTTTATCTCTTATAACGCAAGTATACGAAGCTAAATAATTTGTGTCGCATGGATTTGATGCTTCGCAGTGATTTGAAGCTAAATCATGTGTTTCGCTTGGATTTGAAGCAAACACGTTTGTTTCGCATGCAGTTGAAGCTATATCATGTACATCACAAGTATTTGAAGCTAAGCCATTTGTTTCGCATGGATTTGAAGGTAAATCTTCTACTTCGCATTGATTTGAAATTAAATCATGTGTTACGCTTGGATTTAAAGCTCACTCGTTTGTTTCACCTGCATTTGAAGCTTTATCACTTATATCGCAAGTATAAGAAGCTAAATAATTTGTGTTGCATGGATTTGATGCTAAGCCTTCTATTTCGCATTGATTTGAAGCTAAATCATGTGTTTCGCTTGGATTTGAAGCTAACTCGTTTGTTTCGCATGCAGTTGAAGCTAAATCATGTATATCACAATATTTGAAGCTAAACCATTTGTTTCGCATGGATTTGAAGGTAAATCTTCTACTTCGCATTGATTTGAAGCTAAATCATGTGTTTCGCTTGGATTTGTAGCTAACTCGTTTGTTTCGCATTCAGCTGAAGCTAAATCATGTATATCACAAGTATTTGAAGCTAAACCATTTGTTTCGCGTGGATTTGAAGGTAAATCTTCTACTTCGCATTGATTTGAAGTTAAATCATGTGTTACGTTTGAATTTAAAGCTCACTCGTTTGTTTCACCTGCATTTGAAGCTTTATCACTTATATCGCAAGTATAAGAAGCTAAATAATTTGTGTTGCATGGATTTGATGCTAAGCCTTCTACTTCGCATTGATTTGAAGCTAAATCATGTGTTTCGCTTGGATTTGAAGCAAACTCGTTTGTTTCGCATGCAGATGAAGCTAAGTCATGTATATCACAAGTATTTGAAGCTTAGCCATTTGTTTCGCATGGATTTGAAGGTAAATCTTCTACTTCGCATTGATTTGAAGCTAAATCATGTATTTCGCATGGATTTGAAGCTAACTCGTTTGTTTCGCATGCATTTGAAACTTTATCACTTATATCGCAAGTATACGAAGCTGAATAATTTGTGTCGCATGGATTTGATGCTAAGCCTTCTATTTCGCATTGATTTGAAGCTAAATCATGTGTTTCGCTTGGATTTGAAGCTAACTCGTTTGTTTCGCATGCAGTTGAAGCTAAATCATGTATATCACAATATTTGAAGCTAAACCATTTGTTTCGCATGGATTTGAAGGTAAATATTCTACTTCGCATTGATTTGAAGTTAAATCATGTGTTACGCTTGGATTTGAAGATCACTCGTTTGTTTCGCCTGCATTTGAAGCTATATCACTTATATCGCAAGTATACGAAGCTAAATAATTTGTGTCGCATGGATTTGATGCTAAGCCTTCTATTTCGCATTAATTTGAAGCTAAATCATGTGTTTCGCTTGGATTTGAAGCTAACTCGTTTGTTTCGCATGCAGTTGAAGCTAAATCATGTATATCAAAGGTATTTGAAGTTAAGCCATTTGTTTCGCATGGATTCGAAGGTAAATCTTCTACTTCGCATTGATTTGAAGTTAAATCATGTGTTACGCTTGGATTTAAAGCTAACTCGTTTGTTTCGCATGCAGCTGAAGCTAAATCATGTATATCAAAGGTATTTGAAAGTTAAGCTATTTGTTTCGCATGGATTCGAAGGTAAATCTTCTACTTCGCATTGATTTGAAGTTAAATCATGTGTTACGCTTGGATTTTAAGCTCACTCGTTTGTTTCGCCTGCATTTGAAGCTATATCACTTACATCGCAAGTATAAAAAGCTAAATAATTTGTGTCGCATGGATTTGATGCTAAGCCTTCTACTTCGCATTGATTTGAAGCTAAATCATGTGTTTCGCTTGGATTTGTAGCTAACTCGTTTGTTTCGCATTCAGCTGAAGCTAAATCATGTATATCACAAGTATTTGAAGCTAAACCATTTGTTTCGCGTGGATTTGAAGGTAAATCTTCTACTTCGCATTGATTTGAAGTTAAATCATGTGTTACGTTTGAATTTAAAGCTCACTCGTTTGTTTCACCTGCATTTGAAGCTTTATCACTTATATCGCAAGTATAAGAAGCTAAATAATTTGTGTTGCATGGATTTGATGCTAAGCCTTCTACTTCGCATTGATTTGAAGCTAAATCATGTGTTTCGCTTGGATTTGAAGCAAACTCGTTTGTTTCGCATGCAGATGAAGCTAAGTCATGTATATCACAAGTATTTGAAGCTTAGCCATTTGTTTCGCATGGATTTGAAGGTAAATCTTCTACTTCGCATTGATTTGAAGTTAAATCATGTGTTACGCTTGGATTTAAAGCTCACTCGTTTGTTTCACCTGCATTTGAAGCTTTATCACTTGTATCGCAAGTATAAGAAGCTAAATAATTTGTGTTGCATGGATTTGATGCTAAGCCTTCTACTTCGCATTGATTTGAAGCTAAATCATGTGTTTCGCTTGGATTTGAAGCTAACTCGATTGTTTCGCATGCAGTTGAAGCTAAATCATGTATATCACAAGTATTTGAAGCTAAACCATTTGTTTCGCATGGATTTGAAGGTAAATCTTCTACTTCGCATTGATTTGAAGTTAAATCATGTGTTACGCTTGGATTTAAAGCTCACTGGTTTTTTCACCTGCATTTGAAGCTTTATCACTTATATCGCAAGTATAAGAAACTAAATAATTTGTGTTGCATGGATTTGATGCTAAGCCTTCTACTTCGCATTGATTTGAAGCTAAATCATGTGTTTCGCTTGGATTTGAAGCAAACTCGTTTGTTTCGCATGTAGATGAAGCTAAGTCATGTATATCACAAGTATTTGAAGCTTAGCCATTTGTTTCGCATGGATTTGAAGGTAAATCTTCTACTTCGCATTGATTTGGAGTTAATTCATGTGTTACGATTGGATTTAAATCTCAATCGTTTGTTTCACCTGCATTTGGAGCTTTATCACATATATCGCAAGTATAAGAAGCTAAATAATTTGTGTTGCATGGATTTGATGCTAAGCCTTCTATTTTGCATTGATTTGAAGCTAAATCATGTGTTTCGCTTGGATTTGAAGCTAACTCGTTTGTTTCGCATGCAGCTGAAGCTAAATCATGTATATCACAAGTATTTGAAGCTAAACCATTTGTTTCGCATGGATTTGAATGTAAATCTGCTACTTCCCATTGAATTGAAGTTAAATCATGTGTTACGCTTGGATTTGAAGATCACTCGTTTGTTTCACCTTCATTTGAAGCTATATCACTTATATCGCAAGTATACGAAGCTAAATAATTTGTGTCGCATGGATTTGATGCTAAGCCTTCTATTTCGCATTGATTTGAAGCTAAATCATGTGTTTCGCTTGGATTTGAAGCTAACTCGTTTGTTTCGCATGCAGTTGAAGCTAAATCATGTATATCACAAGTATTTGAAGCTAAACCATTTGTTTCGCGTGGATTTGAAGGTAAATCTTCTACTTCGCATTGATTTGAAGTTAAATCATGTGTTACGCTTGGATTTAAAGCTCACTCGTTTGTTTCACCTGCATTTGAAGCTTTATCACTTGTATCGCAAGTATAAGAAGCTAAATAATTTGTGTTGCATGGATTTGATGCTAAGCCTTCTACTTCGCATTGATTTGAAGCTAAATCATGTGTTTCGCTTGGATTTGAAGCTAACTCGATTGTTTCGCATGCAGTTGAAGCTAAATCATGTATATCACAAGTATTTGAAGCTAAACCATTTGTTTCGCATGGATTTGAAGGTAAATCTTCTACTTCGCATTGATTTGAAGTTAAATCATGTGTTACGCTTGGATTTAAAGCTCACTGGTTTTTTCACCTGCATTTGAAGCTTTATCACTTATATCGCAAGTATAAGAAACTAAATAATTTGTGTTGCATGGATTTGATGCTAAGCCTTCTACTTCGCATTGATTTGAAGCTAAATCATGTGTTTCGCTTGGATTTGAAGCAAACTCGTTTGTTTCGCATGTAGATGAAGCTAAGTCATGTATATCACAAGTATTTGAAGCTTAGCCATTTGTTTCGCATGGATTTGAAGGTAAATCTTCTACTTCGCATTGATTTGGAGTTAATTCATGTGTTACGATTGGATTTAAATCTCAATCGTTTGTTTCACCTGCATTTGGAGCTTTATCACATATATCGCAAGTATAAGAAGCTAAATAATTTGTGTTGCATGGATTTGATGCTAAGCCTTCTATTTTGCATTGATTTGAAGCTAAATCATGTGTTTCGCTTGGATTTGAAGCTAACTCGTTTGTTTCGCATGCAGCTGAAGCTAAATCATGTATATCACAAGTATTTGAAGCTAAACCATTTGTTTCGCATGGATTTGAATGTAAATCTGCTACTTCCCATTGAATTGAAGTTAAATCATGTGTTACGCTTGGATTTGAAGATCACTCGTTTGTTTCACCTTCATTTGAAGCTATATCACTTATATCGCAAGTATACGAAGCTAAATAATTTGTGTCGCATGGATTTGATGCTAAGCCTTCTATTTCGCATTGATTTGAAGCTAAATCATGTGTTTCGCTTGGATTTGAAGCTAACTCGTTTGTTTCGCATGCAGTTGAAGCTAAATCATGTATATCAAAGGTATTTGATGCTAAGCCATTTGTTTCGCATGGATTTGAAGGTAAATCTTCTACTTCCCATTGAGTTGAAGTTAAATCATGTGTTACGCTTGGATTTACAGCTCACTCGTTTGTTTCGCCTGCTTTTGAAGCTTTATCACTTATATCGCAAGTATAAGAAGCTAAATAATTTGTTTCATGGATTTGATACTAAGCCTTCTATTTCGCATTGATTTGAAGCTAAATCATGTGTTTCGCTTGGATTTGAAGCTAACACGTTTGTTTCGCATGCAGCTGAAGCTAAATCATGTATATGACAAGTATTTGAAGCTAAACCATTTGTTTCGCATGGATTTGAAGGTAATTCTGCTACTTCGCATTGATTTGAAGCTAAATCATGTATTTCGCTCGGATTTGAAGCTAACTCGCTTGTTTCGCATGCAGCTGAAGCTAAATCATGTATATCACAAGTATTTGAAGCTAAATAATTTGTGTCGCATGGATTTGATGCTAAGCCTTCTATTTCGCATTGATTTGAAGCTAAATCATGTGTATCGCTTGGATTTGAAGCTAACTCGTTTGTTTCGCATGCATTTGAAGGTTTATCTCTTATAACGCAAGTATACGAAGCTAAATAATTTGTGTCGCATGGATTTGATGCTAAGCCTTCTATTTCGCATTGATTTGAAGCTAAATCATGTGTTTCGCTTGGATTTGAAGCTAACTCGTTTGTTTCCCATGCATTTGAAGCTTTATCTCTTATAACGCAAGTATACGAAGCTAAATAATTTGTGTCGCATGGATTTGATGCTAAGCCTTCTATTTCGCATTGATTTGAAGCTAAATCATGTGTTTCGCTTGGATTTGAAGCTCACTCGTTTGTTTCGCCTGCATTTGAAGCTTTATCACTTATATCGCAAGTATAAGAAGCTAAATAATTTGTGTCGCATGGATTTGATGCTTCGCAGTGATTTGAAGCTAAATCATGTGTTTCGCTTGGATTTGAAGCAAACACGTTTGTTTCGCATGCAGTTGAAGCTATATCATGTACATCACAAGTATTTGAAGCTAAGCCATTTGTTTCGCATGGATTTGAAAGTAAATCTTCTACTTCGCATTGATTTGAAATTAAATCATGTGTTACGCTTGGATTTAAAGCTCACTCGTTTGTTTCACCTGCACTTGAAGCTTTATCACTTATATCGCAAGTATAAGAAGCTAAATAATTTGTGTTGCATGGATTTGATGTTAAGCCTTCTACTTCGCATTGATTTGAAACTAAATCATGTGTATCGCTTGGATTTGAAGCTAACTCGTTTGTTTCCCATGCATTTGAAGCTTTATCACTTATATCGCAAGTATATCAAGCTAAATAATTTGTATCGCATGGATTTGATGCTAAGCCTTCTATTTCGCATTGATTTGAAGCTAAATCATGTGTTTCGCTTGGATTTGAAGCTCACTCGTTTGTTTCGCCTGCATTTGAAGCTTTATCACTTATATCGCAAGTATAAGAAGCTAAATAATTTGTGTCGCATGGATTTGAAGGTAAATCTTCTACTTCGCATTGATTTGAAGTTAAATCATGTGTTACGTTTGAATTTAAAGCTCACTCGTTTGTTTCACCTGCATTTGAAGCTTTATCACTTATATCGCAAGTATAAGAAACTAAATAACTTGTGTCGCATGGATTTGATGCTAAGCCTTCTATTTCGCATTGATTTGAAGCTAAATCATGTGTTTCGCTTGGATTTGAAGCTAACTCGTTTGTTTCGCATGCAGTTGAAGCTAAATCATGTATATCACAATATTTGAAGCTAAACCATTTGTTTCGCATGGATTTGAAGGTAAATCTTCTACTTCGCATTGATTTGAAGCTAAATCATGTGTTTCGCTTGGATTTGTAGCTAACTCGTTTGTTTCGCATTCAGCTGAAGCTAAATCATGTATATCACAAGTATTTGAAGCTAAACCATTTGTTTCGCGTGGATTTGAAGGTAAATCTTCTACTTCGCATTGATTTGAAGTTAAATCATGTGTTACGTTTGAATTTAAAGCTCACTCGTTTGTTTCACCTGCATTTGAAGCTTTATCACTTATATCGCAAGTATAAGAAGCTAAATAATTTGTGTTGCATGGATTTGATGCTAAGCCTTCTACTTCGCATTGATTTGAAGCTAAATCATGTGTTTCGCTTGGATTTGAAGCAAACTCGTTTGTTTCGCATGCAGATGAAGCTAAGTCATGTATATCACAAGTATTTGAAGCTTAGCCATTTGTTTCGCATGGATTTGAAGGTAAATCTTCTACTTCGCATTGATTTGAAGTTAAATCATGTGTTACGCTTGGATTTAAAGCTCACTCGTTTTTTCACCTGCATTTGAAGCTTTATCACTTATATCGCAAGTATAAGAAACTAAATAATTTGTGTTGCATGGATTTGATGCTAAACCTTCTACTTCGCATTGATTTGAAGCTAAATCATGTGTTTCGCTTGGATTTGAAGCTAACTCGTTTTTTTCGCATGCAGTTGAAGCTAAATCATGTATATCACAAGTATTTGAAGCTAAGCCATTTGCTTCGCATGGATTTGAAGGTAAATCTTCTACTTCGCATTGATTTGAAGCTAAATCATGTATTTCGCATGGATTTGAAGCTAACTCGTTTGTTTCGCATGCATTTGAAACTTTATCACTTATATCGCAAGTATACGAAGCTGAATAATTTGTGTCGCATGGATTTGATGCTAAGCCTTCTATTTCGCATTGATTTGAAGCTAAATCATGTGTTTCGCTTGGATTTGAAGCTAACTCGTTTGTTTCGCATGCAGTTGAAGCTAAATCATGTATATCACAATATTTGAAGCTAAACCATTTGTTTCGCATGGATTTGAAGGTAAATATTCTACTTCGCATTGATTTGAAGTTAAATCATGTGTTACGCTTGGATTTGAAGATCACTCGTTTGTTTCGCCTGCATTTGAAGCTATATCACTTATATCGCAAGTATACGAAGCTAAATAATTTGTGTCGCATGGATTTGATGCTAAGCCTTCTATTTCGCATTAATTTGAAGCTAAATCATGTGTTTCGCTTGGATTTGAAGCTAACTCGTTTGTTTCGCATGCAGTTGAAGCTAAATCATGTATATCAAAGGTATTTGAAGTTAAGCCATTTGTTTCGCATGGATTCGAAGATAAATCTTCTACTTCGCATTGATTTGAAGTTAAATCATGTGTTACGCTTGGATTTAAAGCTAACTCGTTTGTTTCGCATGCAGCTGAAGCTAAATCATGTATATCACAAGTATTTGAAGCTAAAACGTTTCTTTTGCATGGATTTGATGGTAAATCTGCTACTTCCCAATGATTTGAAGTTAAATCATGTGTTAAGCTTGGATTTGAAGATCACTCGTTTGTTTCGCTTGCATTTGAAGCTTTATCACTTATATCGCAAGTATAAGATGCTAAATAATTTGTATTGCATGGAGTTGATGCTAAGCCTTCTACTTCGCATTGATTTGAAGCTAAATCATGTGTTTCGCTTGGATTTGTAGCTAACTCGTTTGTTTCGCATTCAGCTGAAGCTAAATCATGTATATCACAAGTATTTGAAGCTAAACCATTTGTTTCGCGTGGATTTGAAGGTAAATCTTCTACTTCGCATTGATTTGAAGTTAAATCATGTGTTACGTTTGAATTTAAAGCTCACTCGTTTGTTTCACCTGCATTTGAAGCTTTATCACTTATATCGCAAGTATAAGAAGCTAAATAATTTGTGTTGCATGGATTTGATGCTAAGCCTTCTACTTCGCATTGATTTGAAGCTAAATCATGTGTTTCGCTTGGATTTGAAGCAAACTCGTTTGTTTCGCATGCAGATGAAGCTAAGTCATGTATATCACAAGTATTTGAAGCTTAGCCATTTGTTTCGCATGGATTTGAAGGTAAATCTTCTACTTCGCATTGATTTGAAGTTAAATCATGTGTTACGCTTGGATTTAAAGCTCACTCGTTTGTTTCACCTGCATTTGAAGCTTTATCACTTGTATCGCAAGTATAAGAAGCTAAATAATTTGTGTTGCATGGATTTGATGCTAAGCCTTCTACTTCGCATTGATTTGAAGCTAAATCATGTGTTTCGCTTGGATTTGAAGCTAACTCGATTGTTTCGCATGCAGTTGAAGCTAAATCATGTATATCACAAGTATTTGAAGCTAAACCATTTGTTTCGCATGGATTTGAAGGTAAATCTTCTACTTCGCATTGATTTGAAGTTAAATCATGTGTTACGCTTGGATTTAAAGCTCACTGGTTTTTTCACCTGCATTTGAAGCTTTATCACTTATATCGCAAGTATAAGAAACTAAATAATTTGTGTTGCATGGATTTGATGCTAAACCTTCTACTTCGCATTGATTTGAAGCTAAATCATGTGTTTCGCTTGGATTTGAAGCTAACTCGTTTGTTTCGCATGCAGCTGAAGCTAAATCATGTATATCACAAGTATTTGAAGCTAAATAATTTGTGTCGCATGGACTTGATGCTAAGCCTTCGATTTCGCAATTATTTGAAGCTAAATCAGGTGTATCGCTTGGATTTGAAGCTAACTCGTTTGTTTCGCATGCAGCTGAAGCTAAATCATGTATATGACAAGTATTTGAAGCTAAACCATTTGTTTCGAATGGATTTGAAGGTAATTCTGCTACTTCGCATTGATTTGAAGCTAAATCATGTATTTCGCTCGGATTTGAAGCTAACTCGCTTGTTTCGCATGCAGCTGAAGCTAAATTATGTATATCACAAGTATTTGATGCTAAATAATTTGTGTCGCATGGATTTGATGCTAAGCCTTCTATTTCGCATTGATTTGAAGCTAAATCATGTGTATCGCTTGGATTTGAAGCTAACTCGTTTGTTTCGCATGCATTTGAAGCTTTATCTCTTATATCGCAAGTATACGAAGCTAAATAATTTGTGTCGCATGGATTTGATGCTAAGCCTTCTATTTCGCATTGATTTGAAGCTAAATCATGTGTTTCGCTTGGCTTTGAAGCTAACTCGTTTGTTTCGCCTGCTTTTGAAGCTTTATCACTTATATCGCAAGTATACGAAGCTAAATAATTTGTGTCGCATGGATTTGATGCTACGCCTTCTATTTCGCATTGATTTGAAGCTCAATCATGTGTTTCGCTTGGATTTGAAGCTAACTCGTTTGTTCTGCATGCAGTTGAAGCTAAAACATGTATATCACAAGTATTTGAAGCTAAACCATTTGTTTCGCATGGATTTGAAGGTAAATCTTCTACTTCGCATTGATTTGAAGTTAAATCATGTGTTACGTTTGAATTTAAAGCTCACTCGTTTGTTTCGCCTGCATTTGAAGCTTTATCACTTATATCGCAAGTATAAGAAGTTAAATAATTTGAGTTGCATGGATTTGATGCTAAGCCTTCTATTTCGCATTGATTTGAAGCTAAATCATGTGTTTCGCTTGGATTTGAAGCTAACTCGTTTGTTTCGCATGCAGCTGAAGCTAAATCATGTATATCACAAGTATTTGAAGCTAAACCATTTGTTTCGCATGGATTTGAAGGTAAATCTTCTACTTCCCATTGATCTGAAGTTAAATCATGTGTTACGCTTGGATTTAAAGCTCACTCGTTTGTTTCGCCTGCTTTTGAAGCTTTATCACTTATATCGCAAGTATAAGAAGCTAAATAATTTGTGTTGCATGGATTTGATGCTAAGCCTTCTACTTCGCATTGATTTGAAGCTAAATCATGTGTTTCGCTTGGATTTGAAGCTAACTCGTTTGTTTCGCATGCAGCTGAAGCTAAATCATGTATATCACAAGTATTTGAAGCTAAACCATTTGTTTCGCATGGATTTGAAGGTAAATCTTCTACTTCGCATTGATTTGGAGTTAACTCATGTGTTACGATTGGATTTAAAGCTCAATCGTTTGTTTCACCTGCATTTGGAGCTTTATCACATATATCGCAAGTATACGAAGCTAAATAATTTGTGTCGCATGGATTTGATGCTAAGCCTTCTATTTCGCATTGATTTGAAGCTAAATCATGTGTTTCGCTTGGATTTGAAGCTAACTCGTTTGTTTCGCATGCAGTTGAAGCTAAATCATGTATATCAAAGGTATTTGATGCTAAGCCATTTGTTTCGCATGGATTTGAAGGTAAATCTTCTACTTCCCATTGAGTTGAAGCTAAATCATGTGTTTCGCTTGGATTTGAAGCTAACTCGTTTTTTTCGCATGCAGTTGAAGCTAAATCATGTATATCACAAGTATTTGAAGCTAAGCCATTTGTTTCGCATGGATTTGAAGGTAAATCTTCTACTTCGCATTGATTTGAAATTAAATCATGTGTTACGCTTGGATTTAAAGCTCACTCGTTTGTTTCACTTCCACTTGAAGCTTTATCACTTATATCGCAAGTATAAGAAGCTAAATAATTTGTGTTGCATGGATTTGATGCTAAGCCTTCTACTTCGCATTGATTTGAAACTAAATCATGTGCATCGCTTGGATTTGAAGCTAACTCGTTTGTTTCCCATGCATTTGAAGCTTTATCACTTATATCGCAAGTATATCAAGCTAAATAATTTGTATCGCATGGATTTGATGCTAAGCCTTCTATTTCGCATTGATTTGAAGCTAAATCATGTGTTCCGCTTGGATTTGAAGCTAACTCGTTTGTTTCCCATGCATTTGAAGCTTTATCACTTATATCGCAAGTATATCAAGCTAAATAATTTGTATCGCATGGATTTGATGCTAAGCCTTCTATTTCGCATTGATTTGAAGCTAAATCATGTGTTTCGCTTGGATTTGAAGCTAACTCGTTTGTTTCGCATGCAGCTGAAGCTAAATCATGTATATCACAAGTATTTGAAGCTAAACCATTTGTTTCGCATGGATTTGAAGGTAAATCTTCTACTTCGCATTGATTTGAAGTTAAATCATGTGTTACGCTTGGATTTAAAGCTCACTCGTTTGTTTCACCTGCATTTGAAGCTATATCACTTATATCGCAAGTATACGAAGCTAAATAATTTGTGTCGCATGGATTTGATGCTAAGCCTTCTACTTCGCATTGATTTGAAGCTAAATCATGTGTTTCGCTTGGATTTGAAGCTAACTCGTTTGTTTCGCATGCAGTTGAAGCTAAATCATGTATATCACAAGTATTTGAAGCTAAAACGTTTGTTTCGCATGGATTTGATGGTAAATCTTCTACTTCGCACTGATTTGAAGTCAAATCATGTGTTACGCTTGGATTTAAAGCTCACTCGTTTGTTTCGCCTGCATTTGAAGCTTTATCACTTATACCGCAAGTATAAGAAGCTAAATAATTTGTGTTGCATGGATTTGATGCTAAGCCTTCTACTTCTCATTGATTTGAAGCTAAATCATGTGTTTCGCTTGGATTTAAAGCTAACTCGTTTGTTTCGCATGCAGCTGAAGCTAAATCATGTATATCACAAGTATTTGAAGCTAAACCATTTGTTTCGCATGGATTTGAAGGTAAATCTTCTACTTCGCATTGATTTGAAGTTAAATCATGTGTTACGCTTGGATTTAAAGCTCACTCGTTTGTTTCACCTGCACTTGAAGCTTTATCACTTATATCGCAAGTATAAGAAGCTAAATAATTTGTGTTGCATGGATTTGATGCTAAGCCTTCTATTTCGCATTGATTTGAAGCTAAATCATGTGTATCGATGGATTTGAAGCTAACTCGTTTGTTTCGCATGCATTAAAAGCTTTATCACTTATATCGCAAGTATAAGAAGCTAAATAATTTGTGTCGCATGGATTTGAAGGTAAATCTTCTACTTCGCATTGATTTGAAGCTAAATCATGTGTTTCGCTTGGATTTGAAGCTAACTCGTTTGTTTCGCATGCAGCTGAAGCTAAATCATGTATATCACAAGTATTTGAAGCTAAACCATTTGTTTCGCATGGATTTGAAGGTAAATCTTCTACTTCGCATTGATTTGAAGTTAAATCATGTGTTACGCTTGGATTTAAAGCTCACTCGTTTGTTTCACCTGCATTTGAAGCTATATCACTTATATCGCAAGTATACGAAGCTAAATAATTTGTGTCGCATGGATTTGATGCGAAGCCTTCTACTTCTCATTGATTTGAAGCTAAATCATGTGTTTCGCTTGGATTTGAAGCTAACTCGTTTGTTTCGCATGCAGTTGAAGCTAAATCATGTATATCACAAGTATTTGAAGCTAAACCATTTGTTTCGCATGGATTTGAAGGTAAATCTTCTACTCCGCATTGATTTGAAGTTAAATCATGTGTTACGCTTGGATTTAAAGCTCACTCGTTTGTTTCACCTGCATTTGAAGCTTTATCACTTATATCGCAAGTATAAGAAACTAAATAATTTGTGTTGCATGGATTTGATGCTAAGCCTTCTACTTCGCATTGATTTGGAGCTAAATCATGTGTTTCGCTTGGATTTGAAGCTAACTCGTTTTTTTCGCATGCAGTTGAAGCTAAATCATGTATATCACAAGTATTGGAAGCTAAGCCATTTGTTTCACATGGATTTGAAGGTAAATCTTCTACTTCGCATTGATTTGAAGCTAAATCATGTATTTCGCTTGGATTTGAAGCTATCTCGTTTGTTTCGCATGCAGCTGAAGCTAAATCATGTATATCACAAGTGTTTGAAGCTAAACCATTTGTTTCGCATGGATTTGAAGGTAAATCTTCTACTTCGCATTGATTTGAAGCTAAATCATGTATTTCGCTTGGATTTGAAGCTAACTCGTTTGTTTCGCATGCAGCTGAAGCTAAATCATGTTTCTCACAAGTATTTGAAGCTAAATAATTTGTGTCGCATGGATTTGATGCTAAGCCTTCTACTTCGCATTGATTTGAAGCTAAATCATGTGTTTCGCTTGGATTTGAAGCTAACTCGTTTGTTTCGCATGCAGTTGAAGCTAAATCATGTATATCACAAGTATTTGAAGCTAAAACGTTTGTTTCGCATGGATTTGAAGGTAAATCTTCTACTTCGCATTGATTTGAAGTTAAATCATGTGTTACGTTTGAATTTAAAGCTCACTCGTTTGTTTCACCTGCATTTGAAGCTTTATCACTTATATCGCAAGTATAAGAAACTAAATAACTTGTGTTGCATGGATTTGATGCTAAGCCTTCTACTTCGCATTGATTTGAAGCTAAATCATGTGTTTCGCTTGGATTTGAAGCAAACTCGTTTGTTTCGCATGCAGATGAAGCTAAGTCATGTATATCACAAGTATTTGAAGCTTAGCCATTTGTTTCGCATGGATTTGATGGTAAATCTTCTACTTCGCATTGATTTGAATTTAAATCATGTGTTACGCTTGGATTTAAAGCTCACTCGTTTGTTTCGCCTGAATTTGAAGCTTTATCACTTATATCGCAAGTATAAGAAGCTAAATAATTTGTGTTGCATGGATTTGATGCTAAGCCTTCTACTTCGCATTGATTTGAAGCTAAATCATGTGTTTCGCTTGGATTTGAAGCTAACTCGTTTGTTTCGCATGCAGCTGAAGCTAAATCATGTATATCACAAGTATTTGAAGCTAAGCCATTTGTTTCGCATGGATTTGAAGGTAAATCTTCTACTTCGCATTGATTTGAAGCTAAATCATGTGTTTCGCTTGGATTTGAAGCTAACTCGTTTGTTTCGCATGCAGTTGAAGCTAAATCATGTATATCACAAGTATTTGAAGCTAAACCATTTGTTTCGCATGGATTTGAAGGTAAATCTTCTACTTCGCATTGATTTGAAGTTAAATCATGTGTTACGCTTGGATTTAAAGCTCACTCGTTTGTTACACCTGCATTTGAAGATTTATCACTTATATCGCAAGTATAAGAAGCTAAATAATTTGTGTTGCATGGATTTGATGCTAAGCCTTCTACTTCGCATTGATTTGAAGCTAAATCATTCGTTTCGCTTGGATTTGAAGCTAACTCGTTTGTTTCGCATGCAGCTGAAGCTAAATCATGTATATCACAAGTATTTGAAGCTAAACCATTTGTTTCGCATGGATTTGAAGGTAAATCTTCTACTTCGCATTGATTTGAAGTTAAATCATGTGTTACGCTTGGATTTAAAGCTCACTCGTTTGTTTCGCATGCATTTGAAGCTTTATCACTTATATCGCAAGTATACGAAACTAAATAATTTGTGTCGCATGGATTTGATGCTAAGCCTTCTATTTCGCATTGATTTGAAGCTAAATCATGTGTTTCGCTTGGATTTGAAGCTAACTCGTTTGTTTCGCATGCAGTTGAAGCTAAATCATGTATATCACAATATATGAAGCTAAACCATTTGTTTCGCATGGATTTGAAGGTAAATCTTCTACTTCGCATTGATTTGAAGCTAAATCATGTATTTCGCTTGGATTTGAAGCTAACTCGTTTGTTTCGCATGCATTTGATGCTTTAACACTTATATCGCAAGTATACGAAGCTAAATAATTTGTGTCGCATGTATTTGATGCTAAGCCTTCTATTTCGCATTGATTTTGAAGCTAAATCATGTGTTTCGCTTGGATTTGAAGCTAACTCGTTTGTTTCGCATGCAGTTGAAGCTAAATCATGTATATCAGAATATTTGAAGCTAAACCATTTGTTTCGCATGGATTTGAAGGTAAATCTTCTACTTCGCATTGATTTGAAGTTAAATCATGTGTTACGTTTGAATTTAAAGCTCACTCGTTTGTTTCACCTGCATTTGAAGCTTTATCACTTATATCGCAAGTATAAGAAACTAAATAACTTGTGTTGCATGGATTTGATGCTAAGCCTTCTATTTCGCATTGATTTGAAGCTAAATCATGTGTATCGATGGATTTGAAGCTAACTCGTTTGTTTCGCATGCATTAAAAGCTTTATCACTTATATCGCAAGTATAAGAAGCTAAATAATTTGTGTCGCATGGATTTGATGCTAAGCCTTCTACTTCGCATTGATTTGAAGCTAAATCATGTGTTTCGCTTGGATTTGAAGCTAACTCGTTTGTTTCGCATGCAGCTGAAGCTAAATCATGTATATCACAAGTATTTGAAGCTAAACCATTTGTTTCGCATGGATTTGAAGGTAAATCTTCTACTTCGCATTGATTTGAAGTTAAATCATGTGTTACGCTTGGATTTAAAGCTCACTCGTTTGTTTCGCATGCATTTGAACCTTTATCACTTATATCGCAAGTATACGAAACTAAATAATTTGTGTCGCATGGATTTGATGCTAAGCCTTCTATTTCGCATTGATTTGAAGCTAAATCATGTGTTTCGCTTGGATTTGAAGCTAACTCGTTTGTTTCGCATGCAGATGAAGCTAAGTCATGTATATCACAAGTATTTGAAGCTTAGCCATTTGTTTCGCATGGATTTGAAGGTAAATCTTCTACTTCGCATTGATTTGAAGTTAAATCATGTGTTACGCTTGGATTTAAAGCTCACTCGTTTTTTCACCTGCATTTGAAGCTTTATCACTTATATCGCAAGTATAAGAAACTAAATAATTTGTGTTGCATGGATTTGATGCTAAACCTTCTACTTTTCATTGATTTGAAGCTAAATCATGTGTTTCGCTTGGATTTGAAGTTAACTCGTTTTTTTCGCATGAAGTTGAAGCTAAATCATGTATATCACAAGTATTTGAAGCTAAGCCATTTGTTTCGCATGGATTTGAAGGTAAATCTTCTACTTCGCATTGATTTGAAGCTAAATCATGTATTTCGCATGGATTTGAAGCTAACTCGTTTGTTTCGCATGCATTTGAAACTTTATCACTTATATCGCAAGTATACGAAGCTGAATAATTTGTGTCGCATGGATTTGATGCTAAGCCTTCTATTTCGCATTGATTTGAAGCTAAATCCTGTGTTTCGCTTGGATTTGAAGCTAACTCGTTTGTTTCGCATGCAGTTGAAGCTAAATCATGTATATCACAATATTTGAAGCTAAACCATTTGTTTCGCATGGATTTGAGGGTAAATCTTCTACTTCGCATTGATTTGAAGCTAAATCATGTGTTTCGCTTGGATTTGAAGCTAACTCGTTTGTTTCGCATGCAGTTGAAGCTAAATCATGTATATCACAAGTTTTTGAAGCTAAACCATTTGTTTCGCATGGATTTGAAGGTAAATCTTCTACTTCGCATTGATTTGAAGTTAAATCATGTGTTACGCATGGATTTAAAGCTCACTCGTTTGTTACACCTGCATTTGAAGCTTTATCACTTATATCGCAAGTATAAGAAGCTAAATAATTTGTGTTGCATGGATTTGATGCTAAGCCTTCTACTTCGCATTGATTTGAAGCTAAATCATGTGTTACGCTTGGATTTAAAGCTCACTCGTTTGTTTCACCTGCATTTGAAGCTTTATCACTTATATCGCAAGTATAAGAAGCTAAATAATTTGTGTTGCATGGATTTGATGCTAAGCCTTCTATTTCGCATTGATTTGAAGCTAAATCCTGTGTTTCGCTTGGATTTGAAGCTAACTCGTTTGTTTCGCATGCAGTTGAAGCTAAATCATGTATATCACAATATTTGAAGCTAAACCATTTGTTTCGCATGGATTTGAGGGTAAATCTTCTATTTCGCATTGATTTGAAGCTAAATCATGTGTTTCGCTTGGATTTGTAGCTAACTCGTTTGTTTCGCATTCAGCTGAAGCTAAATCATGTATATCACAAGTATTTGAAGCTAAACCATTTGTTTCGCGTGGATTTGAAGGTAAATCTTCTACTTCGCATTGATTTGAAGCTAAATCATGTGTTTCGCTTGGATTTGTAGCTAACTCGTTTGTTTCGCATTCAGCTGAAGCTAAATCATGTATATCACAAGTATTTGAAGCTAAACCATTTGTTTCGCTTGGATTTGAAGGTAAATCTTCTACTTCGCATTGATTTGAAGTTAAATCATGTGTTACGTTTGAATTTAAAGCTCACTCGTTTGTTTCACCTGCATTTGAAGCTTTATCACTTATATCGCAAGTATAAGAAGCTAAACAATTTGTGTTGCATGGATTTGATGCTAAGCCTTCTACTTCGCATTGATTTGAAGCTAAATCATGTGTTTCGCTTGGATTTGAAGCTAACTCGTTTGTTTCGCATGCAGTTGAAGCTAAATCATGTATATCACAATATTTGAAGCTAAACCATTTGTTTCGCATGGATTTGAAGGTAAATATTCTACTTCGCATTGATTTGAAGTTAAATCATGTGTTACGCTTGGATTTAAAGCTCACTCGTTTGTTTCACCTGCACTTGAAGCTTTATCACTTATATCGCAAGTATAAGAAGCTAAATAATTTGTGTTGCATGGATTTGATGCTAAGCCTTCTACTTCGCATTGATTTGAAACTAAATCATGTGTTTCGCTTGGATTTGAAGCTAACTCGTTTGTTTCGCATGCAGTTGAAGCTAAATCATGTATATCACAATATTTGAAGCTAAACCATTTGTTTCGCATGGATTTGAAGGTAAATCTTCTACTTCGCATTGATTTGAAGCTAAATCATGTATTTCGCTTGGACTTGAAGCTAACTCGTTTGTTTCGCATGCAGCTGAAGCTAAATCATGTATATCACAAGTATTTGAAGCTAAATAATTTGTGTCGCATGGATTTGATGCTAAGCCTTCTATTTCGCATTGATTTGAAGATAAATCATGTGTTACGCATGGATTTGAAGCTTACTCGTTTGTTTCGCCTGCATTTGAAGCTTTATCACTTATATCGCAAGTATAAGAAGCTAAATAATTTATGTTGCATGGATTTGAAGGTAAATATTCTACTTCGCATTGATTTGAAGTTAAATCATGTGTTAAGCTTGGATTTGAAGATCACTCGTTTGTTTCGCTCGCATTTGAAGCTTTATCACTTATATCGCAAGTATAAGAAGCTAAATAATTTGTATTGCATGGATTTGATGCTAAGCCTTCTACTTCGCATTGATTTGAAGCTAAATCATGTGTTTCGCTTGGATTTGTAGCTAACTCGTTTGTTTCGCATTCAGCTGAATCTAAATCATGTATATCACAAGTATTTGAAGCTAAACCATTTGTTTCGCGTGGATTTGAAGGTAAATCTTCTACTTCGCATTGATTTGAAGCTAAATCATGTGTTTCGCTTGGATTTGTAGCTAACTCGTTTGTTTCGCATTCAGCTGAAGCTAAATCATGTATATCACAAGTATTTGAAGCTAAACCATTTGTTTCGCGTGGATTTGAAGGTAAATCTTCTACTTCGCATTGATTTGAAGTTAAATCATGTGTTACGTTTGAATTTAAAGCTCACTCGTTTGTTTCACCTGCATTTGAAGCTTTATCACTTATATCGCAAGTATAAGAAGCTAAATAATTTGTGTTGCATGGATTTGATGCTAAGCCTTCTACTTCGCATTGATTTGAAGTTAAATCATGTGTTACGCTTGGATTTAAAGCTCACTCGTTTGTTTCACCTGCACTTGAAGCTTTATCACTTATATCGCAAGTATAAGAAGCTAAATAATTTGTGTTGCATGGATTTGATGCTAAGCCTTCTACTTCGCATTGATTTGAAACTAAATCATGTGTTTCGCTTGGATTTGAAGCTAACTCGTTTGTTTCGCATGCAGTTGAAGCTAAATCATGTATATCACAATATTTGAAGCTAAACCATTTGTTTCGCATGGATTTGAAGGTAAATCTTCTACTTCGCATTGATTTGAAGCTAAATCATGTATTTCGCTTGGACTTGAAGCTAACTCGTTTGTTTCGCATGCAGCTGAAGCTAAATCATGTATATCACAAGTATTTGAAGCTAAATAATTTGTGTCGCATGGATTTGATGCTAAGCCTTCTATTTCGCATTGATTTGAAGATAAATCATGTGTTACGCATGGATTTGAAGCTTACTCGTTTGTTTCGCCTGCATTTGAAGCTTTATCACTTATATCGCAAGTATAAGAAGCTAAATAATTTATGTTGCATGGATTTGAAGGTAAATATTCTACTTCGCATTGATTTGAAGTTAAATCATGTGTTAAGCTTGGATTTGAAGATCACTCGTTTGTTTCGCTCGCATTTGAAGCTTTATCACTTATATCGCAAGTATAAGAAGCTAAATAATTTGTATTGCATGGATTTGATGCTAAGCCTTCTACTTCGCATTGATTTGAAGCTAAATCATGTGTTTCGCTTGGATTTGTAGCTAACTCGTTTGTTTCGCATTCAGCTGAAGCTAAATCATGTATATCACAAGTATTTGAAGCTAAACCATTTGTTTCGCGTGGATTTGAAGGTAAATCTTCTACTTCGCATTGATTTGAAGTTAAATCATGTGTTACGTTTGAATTTAAAGCTCACTCGTTTGTTTCACCTGCATTTGAAGCTTTATCACTTATATCGCAAGTATAAGAAGCTAAATAATTTGTGTTGCATGGATTTGATGCTAAGCCTTCTACTTCGCATTGATTTGAAGCTAAATCATGTGTTTCGCTTGGATTTGAAGCTAACTCGTTTGTTTCGCATGCAGTTGAAGCTAAATCATGTATATCACAATATTTGAAGCTAAACCATTTGTTTCGCGTGGATTTGAAGGTAAATCTTCTACTTCGCATTGATTTGAAGTTAAATCATGTGTTACGTTTGAATTTAAAGCTCAATCGTTTGTTTCACCTGCATTTGAAGCTTTATCACTTATATCGCAAGTATAAGAAGCTAAATAATTTGTGTTGCATGGATTTGATGCTAAGCCTTCTACTTCGCATTGATTTGAAACTAAATCATGTGTTTCGCTTGGATTTGAAGCTAACTCGTTTGTTTCGCATGCAGTTGAAGCTAAATCATGTATATCAAAAGTATTTGAAGCTAAACCATTTGTTTCGCGTGGATTTGAAGGTAAATCTTCTACTTCGCATTGATTTGAAGTTAAATCATGTGTTACGTTTGAATTTAAAGCTCACTCGTTTGTTTCACCTGCATTTGAAGCTTTATCACTTATATCGCAAGTATAAGAAGCTAAATAATTTGTGTTGCATGGATTTGATGCTAAGCCTTCTACTTCGCATTGATTTGAAGCTAAATCATGTGTTTCGCTTGGATTTGAAGCAAACTCGTTTGTTTCGCATGCAGATGAAGCTAAGTCATGTATATCACAAGTATTTGAAGCTTAGCCATTTTTTTCGCATGGATTTGAAGGTAAATCTTCTACTTCGCATTGATTTGAAGTTAAATCATGTGTTACGCTTGGATTTAAAGCTCACTCGTTTTTTCACCTGCATTTGAAGCTTTATCACTTATATCGCAAGTATAAGAAACTAAATAATTTGTGTTGCATGGATTTGATGCTAAACCTTCTACTTCGCATTGATTTGAAGCTAAATCATGTGTTTCGCTTGGATTTGAAGCTAACTCGTTTTTTTCTCATGCAGTTGAAGCTAAATCATGTATATCACAAGTATTTGAAGCTAAGCCATTTGTTTCGCATGGATTTGAAGGTAAATCTTCTACTTCGCATTGATTTGAAGCTAAATCATGTATTTCGCATGGATTTGAAGCTAACTCGTTTGTTTCGCATGCATTTGAAACTTTATCACTTATATCGCAAGTATACGAAGCTGAATAATTTGTGTCGCATGGATTTGATGCTAAGCCTTCTATTTCGCATTGATTTGAAGCTAAATCATGTGTTTCGCTTGGATTTGAAGCTAACTCGTTTGTTTCGCATGCAGTTGAAGCTAAATCATGTATATCACAATATTTGAAGCTAAACCATTTGTTTCGCATGGATTTGAAGGTAAATATTCTACTTCGCATTGATTTGAAATTAAATCATGTGTTACGCTTGGATTTAAAGCTCACTCGTTTGTTTCACCTGCACTTGAAGCTTTATCACTTATATCGCAAGTATAAGAAGCTAAATAATTTGTGTTGCATGGATTTGATGCTAAGCCTTCTACTTCGCATTGATTTGAAACTAAATCATGTGTTTCGCTTGGATTTGAAGCTAACTCGTTTGTTTCGCATGCAGTTGAAGCTAAATCATGTATATCACAATATTTGAAGCTAAACCATTTGTTTCGCATGGATTTGAAGGTAAATATTCTACTTCGCATTGATTTGAAATTAAATCATGTGTCACGCTTGGATTTAAAGCTCACTCGTTTGTTTCACCTGCACTTGAAGCTTTATCACTTATATCGCAAGTATATCAAGCTAAATAATTTGTATCGCATGGATTTGATGCTAAGCCTTCTACTTCGCATTGATTTGAAGCTAAATCATGTGTTTCGCTTGGATTTGAAGCTAACTCGTTTGTTTCGCATGCAGCTGAAGCTAAATCATGTATATCACAAGTATTTGAAGCTAAAACGTTTCTTTTGCATGGATTTGAAGGTAAATCTGCTACTTCCCAATGATTTGAAGTTAAATCATGTGTTAAGCTTGGATTTGAAGATCACTCGTTTGTTTCGCTTGCATTTGAAGCTTTATCACTTATATCGCAAGTATATCAAGCTAAATAATTTGTATCGCATGGATTTGATGCTAAGCCTTCTATTTCGCATTGATTTGAAGCTAAATCATGTGTTTCGCTTGGATTTGAAGCTAACTCGTTTGTTTCGCATGCAGTTGAAGCTAAATCATGTATATCACAATATTTGAAGCTAAACCATTTGTTTCGCATGGATTTGAAGGAAATCTTCTACTTCGCATTGATTTGAAGCTAAATCATGTATTTCGCTTGGATTTGAAGCTAACTCGTTTGTTTCGCATGCAGTTGAAGCTAAATCATGTATATCACAATATTTGAAGCTAAACCATTTGTTTCGCATGGATTTGAAGGTAAATATTCTACTTCGCATTGATTTGAAATTAAATCATGTGTTACGCTTGGATTTAAAGCTCACTCGTTTGTTTCACCTGCACTTGAAGCTTTATCACTTATATCGCAAGTATAAGAAGCTAAATAATTTGTGTTGCATGGATTTGATGCTAAGCCTTCTACTTCGCATTGATTTGAAACTAAATCATGTGTTTCGCTTGGATTTGAAGCTAACTCGTTTGTTTCGCATGCAGTTGAAGCTAAATCATGTATATCACAATATTTGAAGCTAAACCATTTGTTTCGCATGGATTGGAAGGTAAATATTCTACTTCGCATTGATTTGAAATTAAATCATGTGTTACGCTTGGATTTAAAGCTCACTCGTTTGTTTCACCTGCACTTAAAGCTTTATCACTTATATCGCAAGTATATCAAGCTAAATAATTTGTATCGCATGGATTTGATGCTAAGCCTTCTACTTCGCATTGATTTGAAGCTAAATCATGTGTTTCGCTTGGATTTGAAGCTAACTCGTTTGTTTCGCATGCAGCTGAAGCTAAATCATGTATATCACAAGTATTTGAAGCTAAAACGTTTCTTTTGCATGGATTTGAAGGTAAATCTGCTACTTCCCAATGATTTGAAGTTAAATCATGTGTTAAGCTTGGATTTGAAGATCACTCGTTTGTTTCGCTTGCATTTGAAGCTTTATCACTTATATCGCAAGTATATCAAGCTAAATAATTTGTATCGCATGGATTTGATGCTAAGCCTTCTATTTCGCATTGATTTGAAGCTAAATCATGTGTTTCGCTTGGATTTGAAGCTAACTCGTTTGTTTCGCATGCAGTTGAAGCTAAATCATGTATATCACAATATTTGAAGCTAAACCATTTGTTTCGCATGGATTTGAAGGAAATCTTCTACTTCGCATTGATTTGAAGCTAAATCATGTATTTCGCTTGGATTTGAAGCTAACTCGTTTGTTTCGCATGCAGTTGAAGCTAAATCATGTATATCACAATATTTGAAGCTAAAGCATTTGTTTCGCATGGATTTGAAGGTAAATATTCTACTTCGCATTGATTTGAAATTAAATCATGTGTTACGCTTGGATTTAAAGCTCACTCGTTTGTTTCACCTGCACTTGAAGCTTTATCACTTATATCGCAAGTATAAGAAGCTAAATAATTTGTGTTGCATGGATTTGATGCTAAGCCTTCTACTTCGCATTGATTTGAAACTAAATCATGTGTTTCGCTTGGATTTGAAGCTAACTCGTTTGTTTCGCATGCAGTTGAAGCTAAATCATGTATATCACAATATTTGAAGCTAAACCATTTGTTTCGCATGGATTTGAAGGTAAATATTCTACTTCGCATTGATTTGAAATTAAATCATGTGTTACGCTTGGATTTAAAGCTCACTCGTTTGTTTCACCTGCACTTGAAGCTTTATCACTTATATCGCAAGTATATCAAGCTAAATAATTTGTATCGCATGGATTTGATGCTAAGCCTTCTACTTCGCATTGATTTGAAGCTAAATCATGTGTTTCGCTTGGATTTGAAGCTAACTCGTTTGTTTCGCATGCAGCTAAAGCTAAATCATGTATATCACAAGTATTTGAAGCTAAAACGTTTCTTTTGCATGGATTTGAAGGTAAATCTGATACTTCCCAATGATTTGAAGTTAAATCATGTGTTAAGCTTGGATTTGAAGATCACTCGTTTGTTTCGCTTGCATTTGAAGCTTTATCACTTATATCGCAAGTATATCAAGCTAAATAATTTGTATCGCATGGATTTGATGCTAAGCCTTCTATTTCGCATTGATTTGAAGCTAAATCATGTGTTTCGCTTGGATTTGAAGCTAACTCGTTTGTTTCGCATGCAGTTGAAGCTAAATCATGTATATCACAATATTTGAAGCTAAACCATTTGTTTCGCATGGATTTGAAGGAAATCTTCTACTTCGCATTGATTTGAAGCTAAATCATGTATTTCGCTTGGATTTGAAGCTAACTCGTTTGTTTCGCATGCAGTTGAAGCTAAATCATGTATATCACAATATTTGAAGCTAAACCATTTGTTTCGCATGGATTTGAAGGTAAATATTCTACTTCGCATTGATTTGAAATTAAATCATGTGTTACGCTTGGATTTAAAGCTCACTCGTTTGTTTCACCTGCACTTGAAGCTTTATCACTTATATCGCAAGTATAAGAAGCTAAATAATTTGTGTTGCATGGATTTGATGCTAAGCCTTCTACTTCGCATTGATTTGAAGCTAAATCATGTGTATCGCTTGGATTTGAAGCTAACTCGTTTGTTTCGCATGCAGCTGAAGCTAAATCATGTATATCACAAGTATTTGAAGCTAAAACGTTTCTTTTGCATGGATTTGATGGTAAATCTGCTACTTCCCAATGATTTGAAGTTAAATCATGTGTTAAGCTTGGATTTGAAGATCACTCGTTTGTTTCGCTTGCATTTGAAGCTTTATCACTTATATCGCAAGTATAAGAAGCTAAATAATTTGTATTGCATGGATTTGATGCTAAGCCTTCTACTTCGCATTGATTTGAAGCTAAATCATGTGTTTCGCTTGGATTTGTAGCTAACTCGTTTGTTTCGCATTCAGCTGAAGCTAAATCATGTATATCACAATATTTGAAGCTAAACCATTTGTTTCGCGTGGATTTGAAGGTAAATCTTCTACTTCGCATTGATTTGAAGTTAAATCATGTGTTACGTTTGAATTTAAAGCTCACTCGTTTGTTTCACCTGCATTTGAAGCTTTATCACTTATATCGCAAGTATAAGAAGCTAAATAATTTGTGTTGCATGGATTTGATGCTAAGCCTTCTACTTCGCATTGATTTGAAACTAAATCATGTGTTTCGCTTGGATTTGAAGCTAACTCGTTTGTTTCGCATGCAGTTGAAGCTAAATCATGTATATCACAATATTTGAAGCTAAACCATTTGTTTCGCATGGATTGGAAGGTAAATATTCTACTTCGCATTGATTTGAAATTAAATCATGTGTTACGCTTGGATTTAAAGCTCACTCGTTTGTTTCACCTGCACTTAAAGCTTTATCACTTATATCGCATGTATATCAAGCTAAATAATTTGTATCGCATGGATTTGATGCTAAGCCTTCTACTTCGCATTGATTTGAAGCTAAATCATGTGTTTCGCTTGGATTTGAAGCTAACTCGTTTGTTTCGCATGCAGCTGAAGCTAAATCATGTATATCACAAGTATTTGAAGCTAAAACGTTTCTTTTGCATGGATTTGAAGGTAAATCTGCTACTTCCCAATGATTTGAAGTTAAATCATGTGTTAAGCTTGGATTTGAAGATCACTCGTTTGTTTCGCTTGCATTTGAAGCTTTATCACTTATATCGCAAGTATATCAAGCTAAATAATTTGTATCGCATGGATTTGATGCTAAGCCTTCTATTTCGCATTGATTTGAAGCTAAATCATGTGTATCGCTTGGATTTGAAGCTAACTCGTTTGTTTCGCATGCAGTTGAAGCTAAATCATGTATATCACAATATTTGAAGCTAAACCATTTGTTTCGCATGGATTTGAAGGAAATCTTCTACTTCGCATTGATTTGAAGCTAAATCATGTATTTCGCTTGGATTTGAAGCTAACTCGTTTGTTTCGCATGCAGTTGAAGCTAAATCATGTATATCACAATATTTGAAGCTAAAGCATTTGTTTCGCATGGATTTGAAGGTAAATATTCTACTTCGCATTGATTTGAAATTAAATCATGTGTTACGCTTGGATTTAAAGCTCACTCGTTTGTTTCACCTGCACTTGAAGCTTTATCACTTATATCGCAAGTATAAGAAGCTAAATAATTTGTGTTGCATGGATTTGATGCTAAGCCTTCTACTTCGCATTGATTTGAAACTAAATCATGTGTTTCGCTTGGATTTGAAGCTAACTCGTTTGTTTCGCATGCAGTTGAAGCTAAATCATGTATATCACAATATTTGAAGCTAAACCATTTGTTTCGCATGGATTTGAAGGTAAATATTCTACTTCGCATTGATTTGAAATTAAATCATGTGTTACGCTTGGATTTAAAGCTCACTCGTTTGTTTCACCTGCACTTGAAGCTTTATCACTTATATCGCAAGTATATCAAGCTAAATAATTTGTATCGCATGGATTTGATGCTAAGCCTTCTACTTCGCATTGATTTGAAGCTAAATCATGTGTTTCGCTTGGATTTGAAGCTAACTCGTTTGTTTCGCATGCAGCTGAAGCTAAATCATGTATATCACAAGTATTTGAAGCTAAAACGTTTCTTTTGCATGGATTTGAAGGTAAATCTGCTACTTCCCAATGATTTGAAGTTAAATCATGTGTTAAGCTTGGATTTGAAGATCACTCGTTTGTTTCGCTTGCATTTGAAGCTTTATCACTTATATCGCAAGTATATCAAGCTAAATAATTTGTATCGCATGGATTTGATGCTAAGCCTTCTATTTCGCATTGATTTGAAGCTAAATCATGTGTTTCGCTTGGATTTGAAGCTAACTCGTTTGTTTCGCATGCAGTTGAAGCTAAATCATGTATATCACAATATTTGAAGCTAAACCATTTGTTTCGCATGGATTTGAAGGAAATCTTCTACTTCGCATTGATTTGAAGCTAAATCATGTATTTCGCTTGGATTTGAAGCTAACTCGTTTGTTTCGCATGCAGTTGAAGCTAAATCATGTATATCACAATATTTGAAGCTAAACCATTTGTTTCGCATGGATTTGAAGGTAATTATTCTACTTCGCATTGATTTGAAATTAAATCATGTGTTACGCTTGGATTTAAAGCTCACTCGTTTGTTTCACCTGCACTTGAAGCTTTATCACTTATATCGCAAGTATAAGAAGCTAAATAATTTGTGTTGCATGGATTTGATGCTAAGCCTTCTACTTCGCATTGATTTGAAGCTAAATCATGTGTATCGCTTGGATTTGAAGCTAACTCGTTTGTTTCGCATGCAGCTGAAGCTAAATCATGTATATCACAAGTATTTGAAGCTAAAACGTTTCTTTTGCATGGATTTGATGGTAAATCTGCTACTTCCCAATGATTTGAAGTTAAATCATGTGTTAAGCTTGGATTTGAAGATCACTCGTTTGTTTCGCTTGCATTTGAAGCTTTATCACTTATATCGCAAGTATAAGAAGCTAAATAATTTGTATTGCATGGATTTGATGCTAAGCCTTCTACTTCGCATTGATTTGAAGCTAAATCATGTGTTTCGCTTGGATTTGTAGCTAACTCGTTTGTTTCGCATTCAGCTGAAGCTAAATCATGTATATCACAAGTATTTGAAGCTAAACCATTTGTTTCGCGTGGATTTGAAGGTAAATCTTCTACTTCGCATGATTTGAAGTTAAATCATGTGTACGTTTGAATTTAAAGCTCACTCGTTTGTTTCACCTGCATTTGAAGCTTTATCACTTATATCGCAAGTATAAGAAGCTAAATAATTTGTGTTGCATGGATTTGATGCTAAGCCTTCTACTTCGCATTGATTTGAAACTAAATCATGTGTATCGCTTGGATTTGAAGCTAACTCGTTTGTTTCCCATGCATTTGAAGCTTTATCACTTATATCGCAAGTATATCAAGCTAAATAATTTGTATCGCATGGATTTGATTGCTAAGCCTTCTATTTCGCATTGATTTGAAGCTAAATCATGTGTTTCGCTTGGATTTGAAGCTCACTCGTTTGTGTCGCCTGCATTTGAAGCTTTATCAATTATATCGCAAGTATAAGAAGCTAATTAATTTGTGTCACATGGATTTGAGGTAATCTTCTACTTCGCATTGATTTGAAGTTAATCATGTGTTACGTTTGAATTTAAAGATCACTCGTTTGTTTCACCTGCATTTGAAGCTTTATCACTATATCGCAAGTATAAGAACTAAATAACTTGTGTTGCATGGATTTGATGCTAAGCCTTCTACTTCGCATTGATTTGAAGCTAAATCATGTGTTTCGCTTGGATTTGAAGCTAACTCGTTTGTTTCGCATGCAGTTGAAGCTAATCATGTATATCACAATATTTGAAGCTAAACCATTTGTTTCGCATGGATTTGAAGGTAAATATTCTACTTCGCATTGATTTGAAGTTAAATCATGTGTTAAGCTTGGATTTGAAGATCACTCGTTTGTTTCGCTCGCATTTGAAGCTTTATCACTTATATCGCAAGTATAAGAAGCTAAATAATTTGTATTGCATGGATTTGATGCTAAGCCTTCTACTTCGCATTGATTTGAAGCTAAATCATGTGTTTCGCTTGGATTTGTAGCTAACTCGTTTGTTTCGCATTCAGCTGAAGCTAAATCATGTATATCACAAGTATTTGAGCTAAACATTTGTTTCGCGTGGATTTGAAGGTAAATCTTCTACTTCGCATTGATTTGAAGCTAAATCAATGTGTTTCGCTTGGATTTGTAGCTAACTCGTTTGTTTCGCATTCAGCTGAATCTAAATCATGTATATCACAAGTATTTGAAGCTAAACCATTTGTTTCGCGTGGATTTGAAGGTAAATCTTCTACTTCGCATTGATTTGAAGTTAAATCATGTGTTACGTTTGAATTTAAAGCTCACTCGTTTGTTTCACCTGCATTGAAGCTTTATCACTTATATCGCAAGTATAAGAAGCTAAATAATTTGTGTTGCATGGATTTGATGCTAAGCCTTCTACTTCGCATTGATTGAAGCTAAATCATGTGTTTCGCTTGGATTTGAAGCTAACTCGTTTGTTTCGCATGCAGTTGAGCTAAATCATGTATATCACAATATTTGAAGCTAAACCATTTGTTTCGCATGGATTTGAAGGTAAATATTCTACTTCGCATTGATTTGAAGTTAAATCATGTGTTAAGCTTGGATTTGAAGATCACTCGTTTGTTTCGCTCGCATTTGAAGCTTTATCACTTATATCGCAAGTATAAGAAGCTAAATAATTTGTATTGCATGGATTTGATGCTATGCTTTCTACTTCGCATTGATTTGAAGCTAAATCATGTGTTTCGCTTGGATTTGTAGCTAACTCATTTGTTTCGCATTCAGCTGAAGCTAAATCATGTATATCACAAGTATTTGAAGCTAAAACGTTTCTTTTGTATGGATTTGAAGGTAAATCTGCTACTTCCAATGATTTGAAGTTAAATCATGTGTTAAGCTTGGATTTGAAGATCACTCGTTTGTTTCGCTTGCATTTGAAGCTTTATCACTTATATCGCAAGTATATCAAGCTAAATAATTTGTATCGCATGGATTTGATGCTAAGCCTTCTATTTCGCATTGATTTGAAGCTAAATCATGTGTTTCGCTTGGATTTGAAGCTACTCGTTTGTTTCGCATGCAGTTGAAGCTAAATCATGTATATCACAATATTTGAAGCTAAACCATTTGTTTCGCATGGATTTGAAGGAAATCTTCTACTCGCATTGATTTGAAGCTAAATCATGTATTTCGCTTGGATTTGAAGCTAACTCGTTTGTTTCGCATGCAGTTGAAGCTAAATCATGTATATCACAATATTTGAGCTAAACCATTTGTTTCGCATGGATTTGAAAGGTAAATATTCTACTTCGCATTGATTTGAAATTAAATCATGGGTTACGCTTGGATTTAAAGCTCACTCGTTTGTTTCACCTGCACTTGAAGCTTTATCACTTATATCGCAAGTATAAGAAGCTAAATAATTTGTGTTGCATGGATTTGATGCTAAGCCTTCTACTTCGCATTGATTTGAAACTAAATCATGTGTTTCGCTTGGATTTGAAGCTAAACTCGTTTGTTTCGCATGCAGTTGAAGCTAAATCATGTATATCACAATATTTGAAGCTAAACCATTTGTTTCGCATGGATTGGAAGGTAAATATTCTACTTCGCATTGATTTGAAATTAAATCATGTGTTACGCTTGATTAAAGCTCACTCGTTTGTTTCAACCTGCACTTGAAGCTTTATCACTTATATCGCAAGTATATCAAGCTAAATAATTTGTATCGCATGGATTTGATGCTAAGCCTTCTACTTCGCATTGATTTGAAGCTAAATCATGTGTTTCGCTTGGATTTGAAGCTAACTCGTTTGTTTCGCATGCAGCTGAAGCTAAATCATGTATATCACAAGTATTTGAAGCTAAAACGTTTCTTTTGCATGATTTGAAGGTAAATCTGCTACTTCCCAATGATTTGAAGTTAAATCATGTGTTAAGCT
>NW_027477473.1:0-70657 GCF_051020955.1 Megalopta genalis
TGGATTTGAAGCTAAACCTTCTACATCGCATTGATTTGAAGCTAAATCATGTGTTTCGCATGGATTTGAAGCTAACTCGTTTGTTTCGCATGCAGTTGTAGCTAAATAATCTATATCACAATTATTTGTAGCTAAACCATTTGTTTCGCATGGATTTGAAACAAAGCCATCTACTTCGCATTGATTTCAAGCTAAATCATTTGTTTCGCATGGATTTGAAGCTAAACCTTCTACATCGCATGGATTTGAAGCTAAACCTTCTACATCGCATTGATTTGCAGCTAAATGATGTGTTTCGCATGGATTTGAAGCTAACACGTTTGTTGCGCATGCACTTAAATCTAAATAACGTATATCACAAGTATTTGAAGCTAAACCATTTGTTTCGCATGGATTTGAAGCTAAGCCTTCCACTGCGCATTAATGGGATGCTAAATCACGTATTTTGCATGGATTTGAAGCTAAACTTTCTACATCGAATTGATTTGAAACTAAATCATGTGTTTTGCTTGGATTTGAAGCTAACTCGTTCGTTTCGCATGCAGTTGAAGCTAAATCATGTCTTTCACAAGTATTTGGAGATGAACCATTTGAATCGCATTGATTTACACATGAGCCTACTACTTCGCACTGATTTGCAGCTAAATAATGTGTTTCGCATGGATTTGAAGCTAAACCTTCCACATCCCGTGGATTTGAAGCTAAAGCACGTGTTTGGCATGGATTTGAAGCTAAACCTTCTACGTCGCATTGATTTGCAGCTGGATCATGTATTTCGCATTGATTTGAAGCTAACTCGTTCGTTTCGCCTGTATTTGAATCTATATCACTTATATCGCGAGTATTTGAAGCTAAATCATGTGTATCGCTTGGATTTGAAGCTAAACCTTCCACATCGCATTGATTTGAAGCTAAATCGTGTGTTTCGCATGGATTTGATGCTATCTCGTTTGTTTCGCATGCAGTTGTAGCTAAATAATGTGTATCACAAGTATTTGTATCTAAACCATTTGTTTCGCATGGATTTGAAGCTAAGCCATCGACTTCGCATGGATTTGATGCTAAGCCATCGACTTCGCATGGATTTGATGCTAACTCGTTTGTTTCGCATGCAGTTGTAGCTAAATAATGTATATCACAAGTATTTGCAGCTAAACCATTTGTTTCGCATGGATTTGAAGCTAAGCCATCGACTTCGCATTGATTTGAAGCTAAATCATTTGTTTCGCATGGATTCGAAGCTAAACCTTCTACATCGCATTGATTTGAAGCTAAACCTTCTATATCTCATTGATTTGGAGCTAAAACATGTGTTTCGCTTGGATTTGAAGCTAAATAATGTCTTTCTAATGGATTTGAAGCTAACTCGTTTGTTTCGCATGCAGTTGAAGCTAAATCATGTATATGACAAGTATTTGGAGCTAAACCATTTGTTTCGCATGTATGTGAAGCTAAATCATGTGTTTCGCGTGGATTGGAAGGTAACTCGTTTGTTTCGCATGCAGTTGAAGCTATATCACCTATATCCCAAGTGTTTGAAACACACTCATTTGTTTCGCATGGATTTGAAGCTAAACCTTCTACATCGCATTGATTTGAAGCTAAATCTTGTGTATCGCATGGATTTAAAGCTAAACCTTCTACATCGCATTGATTTGAAGCTAAATCATGTGTTTCGCGTGGATTTGAAGCTAACAAGTTTGTTTCGCATGCAGTTGTAGCTAAATAATGTATATCACAAGTATTTCTAGCTAAACCATTTGTTTCGCATGGATTTGAAGCTAAGCCTTCTACTTCGCATTGATTTGAAGCTAAATCATTTGTTTCGCATGGATTTGAAGATAACTCGTTTGTTTCGCATGCAGTTGTAGCTAAATAATGTATATCACAAGTATTTGTAGCTAAACCATTTGTTTCGCATGTATTTGAAGCTAAGCCTTCTACTTCGCATTGATTTGAAGCTAAATCATTTGTTTCGCATGGATTTGAAGATAACTCGTTTGTTTCGCATGCAGTTGTAGCTAAATAATGTATATCACAAGTATTTGTAGCTAAACCATTTGTTTCGCATGGATTTGAAGCTAAGCCTTCTACATCGCATTGATTTGCAGCTGAATCAAGTGTTTCGCATGGAATTGAAGCTACCTCGTTTGTTCCTCCTGGTTTTGAAGCTATATCACTTATATCGCAAGTATTTGAAGCTGTATCATGTGTGTCGCATGGATTTGAAGCTGAACCTTCTACATCGCATTGATTTGAAGTTAAATCTTGTGTATCGCATGGATTTGAAGCTAACTCGTTTGGTTAGTCTGCATTTGAAGCTATATCACTTATACCCCAAGTGTTTGAAGCTAAATCATTTGCTTCTCATGGATTTGAAGTTAAACCTTCTACTTCGTATTGATTTGAAGCTAAATCGTGTGTTTCGCATGGATTTGAAGCTAACTGGGTCGTTTCCCATGTAGTTAAATCTAAATAACGTATATCACAAGTATTTGAAGCTAAACCATTTGTTTCGCTTGGATTTGAAGCTAAACCTTCTAGATCGCATTGATTTGCAGCTTAATCATGTGTTTTGCATGGATTTGAAGCTAACTCGTTTGTTTCGTCTGCATTAGAAGCTGTATCACTTATATCGCAAGTATCTGAAGCTAAATCATTTGTTTCGCTTGGATTTGAAGCTAAACCTTCTAGATCGCATTGATTTGCAGCTTAATCATGTGTTTTGCATGGATTTGAAGCTAACTCGTTTGTTTGGCACGCAGCTAAAGCTATATCACCTATATCCGAAGTGTTTGAAGCTCAACCGTATGTTCCGCATGGATTTGAAGCTAAACCTTCCACGTCGCTTTGATTTGAAGGTAAATAAAGTGTTTTTCATGGATTTGAAGCTAACTCGTTTGTTCCTCCTGCATTTGAAGCTATATCACTTATACCGCAAGTGTCTGAAGCTAAATCAATTGTTTCTCATGTATTTGAAGCTATGCCTTCTACTTCGCATTGATTTTAAGCTAAATCATGTGTTTCGCTTGTATTTGAATCTATCTCGTTCGTTCCACCTGCATTTGATGCTATATCACTTATATCGCAAGTATCAGAAGCTAAATCATTTATTTCGCATTAATTTGAAGCTTAGCCTTCTACTTCACATTGATTTGAAGCTAAATCTCGTGTATCGCGTGGATCTCGATGCTAACTCGTTTGATTCGTCAGCATTTGAAGCTATATCACTTATATCGCAAGTATCTGAAGCTAAATAATTTGTTTCGCTTGGATTTGAAGCTAAACCTTTTATATAGCATTGATTTGAAGCTTAATCATGTGTTTTGCATGGATTTGAAGCTAACTTGATTGTATCCTCTGCATTTGAAGTTACTTCATTTATATCGCAAGTATTTGAAGCCAAACCATATTTGTTTCGCATGGATTTGAAGCTAAGTCTTCTAATTCGTATTGATTTGATGCTAAATCGTGTGTTTCACATGGATTTGAAGCTAACTCGTTTGTTTCGCATGCAGTTGAAGCGAAATGATGTCTTTCACAAGTAATTGAAGATGAATCATTTGAATAGCATGGATTTGAACCTGGGCCTTCTACTTCGCATTGATTTGAAGCTAAATCGTGTGTTTCGCATGGATTTGATGCTAACTCGTTTGTTTCGCATGCAGTTGTAGCTAAATAATGTATATCACAAGTATTTGTAGCTAAACCATTTGTTTCGCATGGATTTGAAGCTAAGCCTTCTACTTCGCATTGATTTGTAGCTAAATAATTTGTTTCGCATGGAATTGAAGCTACCTCGTTTGTTCCTCCTGCTTTTGAAGCTATATCACTTATATCGCAAGTATTTGAAGCTGTATCATGTGTGTCGCATGGATTTGAAGCTGAACCTTCTACATCGCATTGATTTGAAGTTAAATCTTGTGTATCGCATGGATTTGAAGCTAACTCGTTTGGTTAGTCTGCATTTGAAGCTATATCACTTATACCCCAAGTGTTTGAAGCTAAATCATTTGCTTCGCATGGATTTGAAGCTAAACCTGCTAAAACGTATTGATTTGAAGCTAAATCGTGTGTTTCGCATGGATTTGAAGCTAACTGGGTCGTTGCCCATGCAGTTAAATCTAAATAACGTATATCACAAGTATTTGAAGCTAAACCATTTGTTTCGCTTGGATTTTAAGCTAAATCTTTCGTTTCGCATGAATTTGAAGCTAAGCCTTCTGCTTCGTATTGATTTGAAACTAAATCATGTGTTTCGCATGAATTTGAAGCTAACTCGTTTGTTTCGCATGGGTTTTGATGCTAAGCCTACTAGAACGCACTGATTTGAAGCTAAATCATGTCTTTCGCATGTATTTGAAGCTAACTCGTTTTTTCCGCCTGCATTTGAAGCTATATCATGCATATCACAAGTACTTAAAGCTAAATCATTTGATTCGCATGGATTTGAAGCTAAACCTTCTACATCGCATTGTTTTGAAGCTAAATCATGTGTTTCGAATGGTTTTGAAGCTATCTATTGTGTTTCGCATGCAGTTGTAGCTAAATAATGTATATCACAAATAATTGTAGCTAAACCACTTGTTTCGCATGGATTTGAAGCTAAACCTTCTACTTCGCATTGATTTGAAGCTAAATCATTTGTTTCGCATGGAATTGAAGCTACCTCGTTTGTTCCTCCAGCTTTTGAAGCTATATCACTTATAGCGCATGGATTTGAAGCTGAACCTACTACATCGCATTGATTTGAAGCTAAATCATTTGTTTCGCATGGATTTGAAGCTAAACCATTTGTTTCGCATGGAATTGAAGCTAAATCTTTTGTCTCGCATGAATTTGAAGCTAAGCCTTCTACTTCGTATTGATTTGAAGCTAAATCATGTGTTTCGCTTGGATTTGAATCTAACTCGTTTGTTTCTCATGCAGTTGAAGCTGATTCATGTATATCACAAGTATTTTAAGCCAAACCATTTGTTTCGCATGGATTTGAAGCTAAGCCTTCTACTTCGCATTGATTTGAAGCTAAATTATTTGTTTCACATGGAATTGAAGCTACCTCGTTTGTTCCTCCAGCTCTTGAAGCTATATCACTTATATCGCAAGTATTTGAAGCTAAATCATATGTGACGCATGGATTTGAAGCTGAACCTTCTACATCGCATTGATTTGAGGCTAAATCTTGTGTATTGCATGGATTTGAAGCTAAACCTTCTACATCGCATTGATTTGAAGCTAAATCATGTGTTTCGTATGGATTTGAAGCTAACTCGTTCGTTTCGCCTGCATCTGAAGCTATATCCCTTATATCGCAAGTATTTGAAGATAAATCATTTGTTTCGCGCAGATTTGAAGCTAAACCTTTTACATCGCATTGATTTGAAGATAAATCATGTGTTTCGCTTGGATTTGAAGATAAATCATGTGTTTCGCATGGATATGAAGCTAACTCGTTTGTGTCGCCTGCATTTGAAGCTATATCATTTATATCGCAAGTATTTGATGCTCAATCAGTTGTGTCGCATGGATTTGAAGCTAAGCTTTCTACTTCGAATTGATATGAAGCTAAATCATGTGTTTCGCTTGGATTTGAAGCTGAACCTTCTACATCGCATTGATTTGAAATTAAATCTTGGGTATCGTATGGATTTGAAGCTAAACCTTCTACTTCGCATTGATTTGAAGCTAAATCATTTGTTTCACATGGAATTGAAGCTACCTCGTATGTTCCTCCAGCTTTTGAAGCTATATCACTTATATTGCAAGTATTTGAAGCTAAATCATATGTGTCGCATGGATTTGAAGCTAAACCATCAACTTCGCATTGATTTGAAGCTAAATCATTTGATCGCATGGAATTGTAGCTACCTCGTTTGTTCCTCCTGCTTTTGAAGCTATATCACTTTTATCGCATGGATTTGAAGCTGAACCTACTACATCGCTTTGATTTGAAGCTAAATCTAGTGTATCGCATGGATTTGAAGCTAAACCTCCTACATCGCATTGATTTGCAGCTAAATCATGTGTTTCGCATGGATTTGAAGCTAACTCGTTCGTTTCGCCTGTATTTGAAGCTAGATCACTTACATCGGAAGTATTTGAAGCTGAGTCATATGTGTCGCATGGATTTGAAGCTAAACATTCTACATCGCATTGATTTGAAGCTAAATCATGTGTTTCGCATGGATTTGAATGTAACACGTTCGTTTCGCATGCAGTTGTAGCTTAATAATGTATATCACAAGTAATTGCAGCTAAACCACTTGTTTCGCATGGATTTGAAGCTAAACCTTCAACTTCGCAATTGATTTGAAGCTACTTCATTTGATCGCATGGAATTGTAGCTACCTCGTTTGTTCCTCCTGCTTTTGAAGCTATATCACTTTTATCGCATGGATTTGAAGCTGAACCTACTACATCGCTTTGATTTGAAGCTAAATCTAGTGTATCGCATGGATTTGAAGCTAAGCCTTCTACTTCGCATTGATTTGAAGCTAAATTATTTGTTTCACATGGAATTGAAGCTACCTCGTTTGTTCCTCCAGCTCTTGAAGCTATATCACTTATATCGCAAGTATTTGAAGCTAAATCATATGTGACGCATGGATTTGAAGCTGAACCTTCTACATCGCATTGATTTGAGGCTAAATCTTGTGTATTGCATGGATTTGAAGCTAAACCTTCTACATCGCATTGATTTGAAGCTAAAGCACGTGTTTGGCATGGATTTGAAGCTAAACCTTCTACGTCGCATTGATTTGCAGCTGGATCATGTATTTCGCATTGATTTGAAGCTAACTCGTTCGTTTCGCCTGTATTTGAATCTATATCACTTATATCGCGAGTATTTGAAGCTAAATCATGTGTATCGCTTGGATTTGAAGCTAAACCTTCCACATCGCATTGATTTGAAGCTAAATCGTGTGTTTCGCATGGATTTGATGCTATCTCGTTTGTTTCGCATGCAGTTGTAGCTAAATAATGTGTATCACAAGTATTTGTATCTAAACCATTTGTTTCGCATGGATTTGAAGCTAAGCCATCGACTTCGCATGGATTTGATGCTAAGCCATCGACTTCGCATGGATTTGATGCTAACTCGTTTGTTTCGCATGCAGTTGTAGCTAAATAATGTATATCACAAGTATTTGCAGCTAAACCATTTGTTTCGCATGGATTTGAAGCTAAGCCATCGACTTCGCATTGATTTGAAGCTAAATCATTTGTTTCGCATGGATTCGAAGCTAAACCTTCTACATCGCATTGATTTGAAGCTAAACCTTCTATATCTCATTGATTTGGAGCTAAAACATGTGTTTCGCTTGGATTTGAAGCTAAATAATGTCTTTCTAATGGATTTGAAGCTAACTCGTTTGTTTCGCATGCAGTTGAAGCTAAATCATGTATATGACAAGTATTTGGAGCTAAACCATTTGTTTCGCATGTATGTGAAGCTAAATCATGTGTTTCGCGTGGATTGGAAGGTAACTCGTTTGTTTCGCATGCAGTTGAAGCTATATCACCTATATCCCAAGTGTTTGAAACACACTCATTTGTTTCGCATGGATTTGAAGCTAAACCTTCTACATCGCATTGATTTGAAGCTAAATCTTGTGTATCGCATGGATTTAAAGCTAAACCTTCTACATCGCATTGATTTGAAGCTAAATCATGTGTTTCGCGTGGATTTGAAGCTAACAAGTTTGTTTCGCATGCAGTTGTAGCTAAATAATGTATATCACAAGTATTTCTAGCTAAACCATTTGTTTCGCATGGATTTGAAGCTAAGCCTTCTACTTCGCATTGATTTGAAGCTAAATCATTTGTTTCGCATGGATTTGAAGATAACTCGTTTGTTTCGCATGCAGTTGTAGCTAAATAATGTATATCACAAGTATTTGTAGCTAAACCATTTGTTTCGCATGTATTTGAAGCTAAGCCTTCTACTTCGCATTGATTTGAAGCTAAATCATTTGTTTCGCATGGATTTGAAGATAACTCGTTTGTTTCGCATGCAGTTGTAGCTAAATAATGTATATCACAAGTATTTGTAGCTAAACCATTTGTTTCGCATGGATTTGAAGCTAAGCCTTCTACATCGCATTGATTTGCAGCTGAATCAAGTGTTTCGCATGGAATTGAAGCTACCTCGTTTGTTCCTCCTGGTTTTGAAGCTATATCACTTATATCGCAAGTATTTGAAGCTGTATCATGTGTGTCGCATGGATTTGAAGCTGAACCTTCTACATCGCATTGATTTGAAGTTAAATCTTGTGTATCGCATGGATTTGAAGCTAACTCGTTTGGTTAGTCTGCATTTGAAGCTATATCACTTATACCCCAAGTGTTTGAAGCTAAATCATTTGCTTCTCATGGATTTGAAGTTAAACCTTCTACTTCGTATTGATTTGAAGCTAAATCGTGTGTTTCGCATGGATTTGAAGCTAACTGGGTCGTTTCCCATGTAGTTAAATCTAAATAACGTATATCACAAGTATTTGAAGCTAAACCATTTGTTTCGCTTGGATTTGAAGCTAAACCTTCTAGATCGCATTGATTTGCAGCTTAATCATGTGTTTTGCATGGATTTGAAGCTAACTCGTTTGTTTCGTCTGCATTAGAAGCTGTATCACTTATATCGCAAGTATCTGAAGCTAAATCATTTGTTTCGCTTGGATTTGAAGCTAAACCTTCTAGATCGCATTGATTTGCAGCTTAATCATGTGTTTTGCATGGATTTGAAGCTAACTCGTTTGTTTGGCACGCAGCTAAAGCTATATCACCTATATCCGAAGTGTTTGAAGCTCAACCGTATGTTCCGCATGGATTTGAAGCTAAACCTTCCACGTCGCTTTGATTTGAAGGTAAATAAAGTGTTTTTCATGGATTTGAAGCTAACTCGTTTGTTCCTCCTGCATTTGAAGCTATATCACTTATACCGCAAGTGTCTGAAGCTAAATCAATTGTTTCTCATGTATTTGAAGCTATGCCTTCTACTTCGCATTGATTTTAAGCTAAATCATGTGTTTCGCTTGTATTTGAATCTATCTCGTTCGTTCCACCTGCATTTGATGCTATATCACTTATATCGCAAGTATCAGAAGCTAAATCATTTATTTCGCATTAATTTGAAGCTTAGCCTTCTACTTCACATTGATTTGAAGCTAAATCTCGTGTATCGCGTGGATCTCGATGCTAACTCGTTTGATTCGTCAGCATTTGAAGCTATATCACTTATATCGCAAGTATCTGAAGCTAAATAATTTGTTTCGCTTGGATTTGAAGCTAAACCTTTTATATAGCATTGATTTGAAGCTTAATCATGTGTTTTGCATGGATTTGAAGCTAACTTGATTGTATCCTCTGCATTTGAAGTTACTTCATTTATATCGCAAGTATTTGAAGCCAAACCATATTTGTTTCGCATGGATTTGAAGCTAAGTCTTCTAATTCGTATTGATTTGATGCTAAATCGTGTGTTTCACATGGATTTGAAGCTAACTCGTTTGTTTCGCATGCAGTTGAAGCGAAATGATGTCTTTCACAAGTAATTGAAGATGAATCATTTGAATAGCATGGATTTGAACCTGGGCCTTCTACTTCGCATTGATTTGAAGCTAAATCGTGTGTTTCGCATGGATTTGATGCTAACTCGTTTGTTTCGCATGCAGTTGTAGCTAAATAATGTATATCACAAGTATTTGTAGCTAAACCATTTGTTTCGCATGGATTTGAAGCTAAGCCTTCTACTTCGCATTGATTTGTAGCTAAATAATTTGTTTCGCATGGAATTGAAGCTACCTCGTTTGTTCCTCCTGCTTTTGAAGCTATATCACTTATATCGCAAGTATTTGAAGCTGTATCATGTGTGTCGCATGGATTTGAAGCTGAACCTTCTACATCGCATTGATTTGAAGTTAAATCTTGTGTATCGCATGGATTTGAAGCTAACTCGTTTGGTTAGTCTGCATTTGAAGCTATATCACTTATACCCCAAGTGTTTGAAGCTAAATCATTTGCTTCGCATGGATTTGAAGCTAAACCTGCTAAAACGTATTGATTTGAAGCTAAATCGTGTGTTTCGCATGGATTTGAAGCTAACTGGGTCGTTGCCCATGCAGTTAAATCTAAATAACGTATATCACAAGTATTTGAAGCTAAACCATTTGTTTCGCTTGGATTTTAAGCTAAATCTTTCGTTTCGCATGAATTTGAAGCTAAGCCTTCTGCTTCGTATTGATTTGAAACTAAATCATGTGTTTCGCATGAATTTGAAGCTAACTCGTTTGTTTCGCATGGGTTTTGATGCTAAGCCTACTAGAACGCACTGATTTGAAGCTAAATCATGTCTTTCGCATGTATTTGAAGCTAACTCGTTTTTTCCGCCTGCATTTGAAGCTATATCATGCATATCACAAGTACTTAAAGCTAAATCATTTGATTCGCATGGATTTGAAGCTAAACCTTCTACATCGCATTGTTTTGAAGCTAAATCATGTGTTTCGAATGGTTTTGAAGCTATCTATTGTGTTTCGCATGCAGTTGTAGCTAAATAATGTATATCACAAATAATTGTAGCTAAACCACTTGTTTCGCATGGATTTGAAGCTAAACCTTCTACTTCGCATTGATTTGAAGCTAAATCATTTGTTTCGCATGGAATTGAAGCTACCTCGTTTGTTCCTCCAGCTTTTGAAGCTATATCACTTATAGCGCATGGATTTGAAGCTGAACCTACTACATCGCATTGATTTGAAGCTAAATCATTTGTTTCGCATGGATTTGAAGCTAAACCATTTGTTTCGCATGGAATTGAAGCTAAATCTTTTGTCTCGCATGAATTTGAAGCTAAGCCTTCTACTTCGTATTGATTTGAAGCTAAATCATGTGTTTCGCTTGGATTTGAATCTAACTCGTTTGTTTCTCATGCAGTTGAAGCTGATTCATGTATATCACAAGTATTTTAAGCCAAACCATTTGTTTCGCATGGATTTGAAGCTAAGCCTTCTACTTCGCATTGATTTGAAGCTAAATTATTTGTTTCACATGGAATTGAAGCTACCTCGTTTGTTCCTCCAGCTCTTGAAGCTATATCACTTATATCGCAAGTATTTGAAGCTAAATCATATGTGACGCATGGATTTGAAGCTGAACCTTCTACATCGCATTGATTTGAGGCTAAATCTTGTGTATTGCATGGATTTGAAGCTAAACCTTCTACATCGCATTGATTTGAAGCTAAATCATGTGTTTCGTATGGATTTGAAGCTAACTCGTTCGTTTCGCCTGCATCTGAAGCTATATCCCTTATATCGCAAGTATTTGAAGATAAATCATTTGTTTCGCGCAGATTTGAAGCTAAACCTTTTACATCGCATTGATTTGAAGATAAATCATGTGTTTTCGCTTGGATTTGAAGATAAATCATGTGTTTCGCATGGATATGAAGCTAACTCGTTTGTGTCGCCTGCATTTGAAGCTATATCATTTATATCGCAAGTATTTGATGCTCAATCAGTTGTGTCGCATGGATTTGAAGCTAAGCTTTCTACTTCGAATTGATATGAAGCTAAATCATGTGTTTCGCTTGGATTTGAAGCTGAACCTTCTACATCGCATTGATTTGAAATTAAATCTTGGGTATCGTATGGATTTGAAGCTAAACTCTTCTAACTTCGCATTGATTTGAAGCTAAATCTGTTTCACATGGAATTGAAGCTACCTCGTATGTTCCTCCAGCTTTTGAAGCTATATCACTTATATTGCAAGTATTTGAAGCTAAATCATATGTGTCGCATGGATTTGAAGCTAAACCATCAACTTCGCATTGATTTGAAGCTAAATCATTTGATCGCATGGAATTGTAGCTACCTCGTTTGTTCCTCCTGCTTTTGAAGCTATATCACTTTTATCGCATGGATTTGAAGCTGAACCTACTACATCGCTTTGATTTGAAGCTAAATCTAGTGTATCGCATGGATTTGAAGCTAAACCTCCTACATCGCATTGATTTGCAGCTAAATCATGTGTTTCGCATGGATTTGAAGCTAACTCGTTCGTTTCGCCTGTATTTGAAGCTAGATCACTTACATCGGAAGTATTTGAAGCTGAGTCATATGTGTCGCATGGATTTGAAGCTAAACATTCTACATCGCATTGATTTGAAGCTAAATCATGTGTTTCGCATGGATTTGAATGTAACACGTTCGTTTCGCATGCAGTTGTAGCTTAATAATGTATATCACAAGTAATTGCAGCTAAACCACTTGTTTCGCATGGATTTGAAGCTAAACCTTCAACTTCGCAATTGATTTGAAGCTACTTCATTTGATCGCATGGAATTGTAGCTACCTCGTTTGTTCCTCCTGCTTTTGAAGCTATATCACTTTTATCGCATGGATTTGAAGCTGAACCTACTACATCGCTTTGATTCGAAGCTAAATCTAGTGTATCGCATGGATTTGAAGCTAAACCTTCTACATCGCTTTGATTTGAAGCTAAATCATGTGTTTCGCATGGATTTGAATCTAACACGTTCGTTTCTCAAGCAGTTGTAGCTTAATAATGTATATCGCAAGTATTTGTAGCTAAACCATTTGTTTCGCATGGATTTGAAGCTAAGCCTTCTACTTCGCATTGATTGGATCCTAAATCACGTGTTTTGCATGGATTTGAATCTAAGCCTTCTACATCGCATTGATTTGCAGCTGAATCATGTGTTTCGCATGGATTTGAAGCTAATTCGTTCGTTTCTCCTGCATTTGAAACTATATCACTTATATCGCGAGTATTTGAAGCTTTATCATGTGTTTCGCTTGGATTTAAAGCTAAACCTTCCACATCGCATTGATTTGAAGCTAAATCGTGTGTTTCGCATGAATTTGATGCTAACTCGTTTGTTTCGCATGCAGTTGTAGCTAAATAATGTATATCACAAGTATTTGTAGCTAAACCATTTGTTTCGCATGGATTTGAAGCTAAGCCTTCTACTTCGCATTGATTTGTAGCTAAATAATTTGTTTCGCATGGAATTGAAGCTACCTCGTTTGTTCCTCCTGCTTTTGAAGCTATATCACTTATATCGCAAGTATTTGAAGCTGTATCATGTGTGTCGCATGGATTTGAAGCTGAACCTTCTACATCGCATTGATTTGAAGTTAAATCTTGTGTATCGCATGGATTTGAAGCTAACTCGTTTGGTTAGTCTGCATTTGAAGCTATATCACTTATACCCCAAGTGTTTGAAGCTAAATCATTTGCTTCGCATGGATTTGAAGCTAAACCTGCTAAATCGTATTGATTTGAAGCTAAATCGTGTGTTTCGCATGGATTTGAAGCTAACTGGGTCGCTGCCCATGCAGTTAAATCTAAATAACGTATATCACAAGTATTTGAAGCTAAACCATTTGTTTCGCTTGGATTTGAAGCTAAATCTTTCGTTTCGCATGAATTTGAAGCTAAGCCTTCTACTTCGTATTGATTTGAAACTAAATCATGTGTTTCGCATGAATTTGAAGCTAACTCGTTTGTTTCGCATGGGTTTTGATGCTAAGCCTACTAGAACGCACTGATTTGAAGCTAAATCATGTCTTTCGCATGTATTTGAAGATAACTCGTTTTTTCCGCCTGCATTTGAAGCTATATCATGCATATCACAAGTACTTAAAGCTAAATCATTTGATTCGCATGGATTTGAAGCTAAACCTTCTACATCGCATTGTTTTGAAGCTAAATCATGTGTTTCGAATGGTTTTGAAGCTATCTATTGTGTTTCGCATGCAGTTGTAGCTAAATAATGTATATCACAAATAATTGTAGCTAAACCACTTGTTTCGCATGGATTTGAAGCTAAACCTTCTACTTCGCATTGATTTGAAGCTATATCATTTGTTTCGCATGGAACTGATGCTACCTCGTTTGTTCCTCCAGCTTTTGAAGCTATATCACTTATAGCGCATGGATTTGAAGCTGAACCTACTACATCGCATTGATTTGAAGCTAAGCCTACTACTTCGTATTGATTTGAAGCTAAATCATGTGTTTCGCTTGGATTTGAATCTAACTCGTTTGTTTCTCATGCAGTTGAAGCTGATTCATGTATATCACAAGTATTTTAAGCCAAACCATTTGTTTCGCATGGATTTGAAGCTAAGCCTTCTACTTCGCATTGATTTGAAGCTAAATCATTTGTTTCACATGGAATTGAAGCTACCTCGTTTGTTCCTCCAGCTCTTGAAGCTGTATCACTTATATCGCAAGTATTTGAAGCTAAATCATATGTGACGCATGGATTTGAAGCTGAACCTTCTACATCGCATTGATTTGAGGCTAAATCTTGTGTATTGCATGGATTTGAAGCTAAACCTTCTACATCGCATTGATTTGAAGCTAAATCATGTGTTTCGTATGGATTTGAAGCTAACTCGTTCGTTTCGCCTGCATCTGAAGCTATATCCCTTATATCGCAAGTATTTTGAAGATAAATCATTTGTTTCGCGCAGATTTGAAGCTAAACCTTTTACATCGCATTGATTTGCAGCTAATCATGTGTGTCGCATGGATTTGAAGCTAACTCGTTCATTTCGCCCTGCAGTTGAATCTACATCACTTATATCGCAAGTATTTGAAGCTAAATCATGTGTTTCGCTTGGATTTGATGCTAACCTTCTACATCGCATTGATTTGCAGCTAAATAATGTGTTTCGCATGGATTTGAAGCTAAGCCTTCTACATGCCATGGATTTGAAGCTAATCATGTGTTTGGTTTGGATTTGAAGCTAAACCTTCTACATCGCATTGATTTGCAGCTGAATCATGTGTTTGGCATGGATTTGAAGCTAAATCATTTGTTTCGCGCAGATTTGAAGCTAAACCTTTTACATCGCATTGATTTGAAGATAAATCATGTGTTTCGCTTGGATTCGAATCTAAATCATGTGTTTCGCATGGATATGAAGCTAACTCGTTTGTGTCGCCTGCATTTGAAGCTATATCATTTATATCGCAAGTATTTGATGCTCAATCAGTTGTGTCGCATGGATTTGAAGCTAAGCTTTCTACTTCGAATTGATATGAAGCTAAATCATGTGTTTCGCTTGGATTTGAAGCTGAACCTTCTACATCGCATTGATTTGAAGTAAATCTTGGGTATCGTATGGATTTGAAGCTAAACCTTCTACTTCGCATTGATTTGAAGCTAAATCATTTGTTTCACAGGGAATTGAAGCTACCTCGTTTGTTCCTCCAGCTTTTGAAGCTATATCACTTATATCGCAAGTATTTGAAGCTAAATCATATGTGTCGCATGGATTTGAAGCTAAACATTCTACATCGCATTGATTTGAAGCTAAATCATGTGTTTCGCATGGATTTGAATCTAACACGTGCGTTTCGCATGCAGTTGTAGCTTAATAATGTATATCACAAGTAATTGCAGCTAAACCACTTGTTTCGCATGGATTTGAAGCTAAACCTTCAACTTCGCATTGATTTGAAGCTAAATCATTTGATCGCATGGAATTGTAGCTACCTCGTTTGTTCCTCCTGCTTTTGAAGCTATATCACTTTTATCGCATGGATTTGAAGCTGAACCTACTACATCGCTTTGATTTGAAGCTAAATCTAGTGTATCGCATGGATTTGAAGCTAACCCTCCTACTCGCATTGATTTGAAGCTAAATCATGTGTTTCGCATGGATTTGAATCTAACACGTTCGTTTCTCAAGCAGTTGTAGCTTAATAATGTATATCGCAAGTATTTGTAGCTAAACCATTTGTTCGCATGGATTTGAAGCTAAGCCTTCTACTTCGCATTGATTGGATCCTAAATCACGTGTTTTGCATGGATTTGAATCTAAGCCTTCTACATCGCATTGATTTGCAGCTGAATCATGTGTTTCGCATGGATTTGAAGCTAATTCGTTCGTTTCTCTTGCATTTGAAACTATATCACTTATATCGCAAGTATTTGAAGCTATATCATGTGTTTCGCTTGGATTTAAAGCTAAACCTTCTACATCGCATTGATTTGAAGCTAATTTATGTGTTTCGCTTGGATTTGAATGTAACTCATTTGTTTCGCATGCAGTTGAAGCTGTATCACCTATATCCCAAGTGTAGGAAGCTCAATCATTTGTTTCGCATGGATTTGAAGCTAAACCTTCTACATCGCATTGATTTGAAGTTAAATCTTGTGTATCGTATGGATTTGAAGCTAAACATGCTACATCGCATTGATTTGAAGCTAAATCATGTGTTTCGCATGGATTTGACTCTAACTCGTTTGTTTCGCATTGCAGTTGTAGCTTAATGAAGTATATCACAAGTATTTGTAGCAAAACCATTTGTTTCGCATGGATTTGAAGCTAAGCCTTCTACTTCGCATTGATTTGTAGCTAAATCATTTGTTTCACATGGAATTGAAGCTACCTCGTTTGTTCCTCCAGCTTTTGAAGCTATATCACTTATATCGCAAGTATTTGAAGCTAAACCATATGTGTCGCATGGATTTGAAGCTGAACCTTCTACATCGCGTTGATTTGAGGCTAAATCTTGTGTATCGCATGGATTTGAATCTAAGCCTTCTACATCGCAGGTATGAATTTGCAGCTGAATCATGTGTTCGCATGGATTTGAAGCTAATTCGTTCGTTTCTCCTGCATTTGAAACTATATCACTTATATCGCAAGTATTTGAAGCTAAATCATGTGTTTCGCTTGGATTTAAAGCTAAACCTTCTACATCGCATTGATTTGAAGCTAATTTATGTGTTTCGCTTGGATTTGAATGTAACTCATTTGTTTCGCATGCAGTTGAAGCTGTATCACCTATATCCCAAGTGTAGGAAGCTCAATCATTTGTTTCGCATGGATTTGAAGCTAAACCTTCTACATCGCATTGATTTGAAGTTAAATCTTGTGTATCGTATGGATTTGAAGCTAAACCTGCTATATCGCATTGATTTGAAGCTAAATCATGTGTTTCGCATGGATTTGACACTAACTCGTTTGTTTCGCATGCAGTTGTAGCTTATTGAAGTATATCACAAGTATTTGTAGCAAAACCATTTGTTTCGCATGGATTTGAAGCTAAGCCTTCTACTTCGCATTGATTTGTAGCTAAATCATTTGTTTCACATGGAATTGAAGCTACCTCGTTTGTTCCTCCAGCTTTTGAAGCTATATCACTTATATCGCAAGTATTTGAATCTAAACCATATGTGTCGCAATGGATTTGAAGCTGAACCTTCTACATCGCATTGATTTGAGGCTAAATCTTGTGTATCGCATGGATTTGAAGCTAACTCGTTTTTTCCGCCTGCATTTGAAGCTGTATCATGTATATCACAAGTATTTGAAGCTAAATCATTTGATTCGCATGGATTTGAAGCTAACCTTCAACTTCGCATTGATTCGAAGCTAAATCATTTGATCGCATGGAATTGTAGCTACCTCGTTTGTTCCTCCTGCTTTTGAAGCTATATCACTTTTATCGCATGGATTTGAAGCTGAACCTACTACATCGCTTTGATTTGAAGCTAAATCTAGTGTATCGCATGGATTTGAAGCTAACCCTCCTACATCGCATTGATTTGCAGCTAAATCATGTGTTTCGTATGGATTTGAAGCTAACTCGTTCGTTTCGCCTGTATTTGAAGCTAGATCACTTATATCGCAAGTATTTGATGCTCAATCAGTTGTGTCGCATGGATTTGAAGCTAAGCTTTCTACTTCGAATTGATATGAAGCTAAATCATGTGTTTCGCTTGGATTTGAAGCTGAACCTTCTACATCGCATTGATTTGAAGTTAAATCTTGGGTATCGTATGGATTTGAAGCTAAACCTTCTACTTCGCATTCATTTGAAGCTAAATCATTTGTTTCACAGGGAATTGAAGCTACCTCGTTTGTTCCTCCAGCTTTTGAAGCTATATCACTTATATCGCAAGTATTTGAAGCTAAATCATATGTGTCGCATGGATTTGAAGCTAAACATTCTACATCGCATTGATTTGAAGCTAAATCATGTGTTTCGCATGGATTTGAATCTAACACGTTCGTTTCGCATGCAGTTGTAGCTTAATAATGTATATCACAAGTAATTGCAGCTAAACCACTTGTTTCGCATGGATTTGAAGCTAAACCTTCAACTTCGCATTGATTTGAAGCTAAATCATTTGATCGCATGGAATTGTAGCTACCTCGTTTGCTCCTCCTGCTTTTGAAGCTATATCACTTTTATCGCATGGATTTGAAGCTGAACCTACTACATCGCTTTGATTTAAAGCTAAATCTAGTGTATCGCATGGATTTGAAGCTAACCCTCCTACATCGCATTGATTTGAAGCTAAATCATGTGTTTCGCATGGATTTGAATCTAACACGTTCGTTTCTCAAGCAGTTGTAGCTTAATAATGTATATCGCAAGTATTTGTAGCTAAACCCATTTGTTTCGCATGGATTTGAAGCTAAGCTTCTACTTCGCATTGATTGGATCCTAAATCACGTGTTTTGCATGGATTTGAATCTAAGCCTTCTACATCGCATTGATTTGCAGCTGAATCATGTGTTTCGCATGGATTTGAAGCTAATTCGTTCGTTTCTCTTGCATTTGAAACTATATCACTTATATCGCAAGTATTTGAAGCTATATCATGTGTTTCGCTTGGATTTAAAGCTAAACCTTCTACATCGCATTGATTTGAAGCTAACTCGTTTTTTCCGCCTGCATTTGAAGCTGTATCATGTATATCGCAAGTATTTGATGCTCAATCAGTTGTGTCGCATGGATTTGAAGATAAGCCTTCTACTTCCCATTGCTTTGAAGCTAAATCATTTGTTTCGCATGGATTCGAAGCTGAGACATCTAGTTCGCATTGATTTGAAGCTAAATCATGAGTTTCGCATTTATTTGAAGCTAAATCATGTATATCGCATGGCTTTTGAAGCTAACTCGTTTGATTCGTCTGCTTTTGAAGCTATATCACTTATATCGCAAGTATTTGAAGCTAAATCATATGTTTCGCATGGATTTGAAGCAAACTCGTTTGTTACGTCTGCAGTTGAATCTATATCACTTATATCACAAGTATTTGAAGCTTAATCAATTGTTCCGCATGGATTTGAAGCTAAGCCTTCTACTTCGCACTGATTTGAAGTTAAATCATGTGTTTCGCGTGGATTTGGAGCTAACTCGTTTGCTTCGAATGCAGTTGAAACTAAATAATGTATATCACAAGTATTTGCAGTTAAACCATTTGTATCGCATGGATTTGAAGCTCTGCCTCCTACGTCGCATTGATTTGACGCTAATATTGTGTTTCGAATGGATTTGAAGCTAACTCGTTTGTTTCGCATGCAGTTGAATCTAAATCACGTATATCACAAGTATTTGCAGCTAAACAATTCATTAGCATGGATTTGAAGCTAAGCCTTCTACTTCGCATTGATTGGATCCTACATCACGTGTTTTGCATGGATTTGAAGCTAAGCCTTCTACATCGCATTCATTTGAAGCTAAATCATGTGTTTCGCGTGGATTTGAAGGTAACTCGTTTGTTTCGCATGCAGTTGAAACTAAATCATGTATATAACAAGTATTGCAGCTAAACAATTGATTCGCATGAATTTGAAGCTAAGCCTTCTACTTCGCACTGATTTGACACTAAATATTGTGTTTCGCGTGGATTTGAAGGTAACTCGTTGTTTCGCGTGCAGTTGAAGCTAAATCATGCATTTCACAAGTATTTGAAGCCGAACCAGTAGATTCGCATGGATTTGAAGCTAAGCCTTCTACTTGGCATTGAATTGAAGCTAAATCGTGTGTTTTGCTTGGATTTGAAACTAACTCGTTTGTTTCTCCTGTATTTGACGCTGTATCATTTATATCGCAAGTATTTGAAGCTAAACCATTTGTTTCGCATGGATTTGAAGCTAAGCCTTCTACTTCGCATTGATTGGATCCTAATCACGTGTTTTGCATGTATTTGAAGCTAAGCCTTCTACATCACATTGATTTGAAGCTAAATCATGTGTTTCGCGTGGATTTGAATGTAACTCATTTGTTTCGCATGCAGTTGAAGCTATATCACCTATATCCCAAGTGTAGGAAGCTCAATCATTTGTTTCGCATGGATTTGAAGCTAAACCTGCTACTTCGCATTGATTTGAAGCTAAATTATGTGTTTCGCGTGGATTTGAAGGTAACACGTTGTTTCGCATGCAGTTGAAGCTAAATCATGCATATCACAAGTATTTGAAGCCGAACCAGTAGATTCGCATGGATTTGAAGCTGAGCCTTCTACTTCGCACTGATTTGAAGTTAAATCATGTGTTTCGCGTGGATTTGGAGCTAACTCGTTTGCTTCGAATGCAGTTGAAGCTAAATCATGTATATCACAAGTATTTGAAGCTAAACCATTTGTATCGCATGGATTTGAAGCTCTGCCTTCTACTTCGCATTGATTTGACGCTAAATATTGTGTTTCGCATGGATTTGAAGTTAAACCTGCTACTTCGCATTGATTTGAAGCTAAATTATGTGTTTCACGTGGATTTGAAGGTAACTCGTTGTTTCGCATGCAGTTGAAGCTAAATCATGCATTTCACAAGTATTTGAAGCCGAACCAGTAGATTCGCATGGATTTGAAGCTAAGCCTTCTAATTCGCACTGATTTGACGCTAAATATTGTGTTTCGCGTGGATTTGAAGGTAACTCGTTGTTTCGCATGCAGTTGAAGCTAAATCATGCATTTCACACGTATTTGAAGCCGAACCAGTAGATTCGCATGGATTTGAAGCTAAGCCTTCTACTTGGCATTGAGTTGAAGCTAAATCGTGTGTTTTGCTTGGATTTGAAGTTAAACCTGCTACTCCGCATTGATTTGAAGCTAAATTATGTGTTTCGCGTGGATTTGAAGGTAACTCGTTGTTTCGCATGCAGTTGAAGCTAAATCATGCATTTCACAAGTATTTGAAGCATGGATTCGCATGAATTTGAAGCTAAGCCTTCTACTTCGCACTGATTTGACGCTAAATATTGTGTTTCGCATGGATTTGAAGCTAACTCGTTTGTTTCGCATGCAGTTGAAACTAAATCATGTATATAACAAGTATCTGCAGCTAAACAATTGATTCGCATGGATTTGAAGCTAAGCCTTCTACTTGGCATTGAATTGAAGCTAAATCGTGTATTTTGCAAGGATTTGAATCTAACTCGTTTGTTTCTCCTGTATTTGAAGCTGTGTCATTTATATCGCAAGTATTTGAAGCTAAACCATTTGTTTCGCATGGATTTGAAGCTAAGCCTTCTACTTGGCATTGAATTGAAGCTAAATCGTGTGTTTTGCTTGGATTTGAAACTAACTCGTTTGTTTCTCCTGTATTTGAAGCTGTATCATTTATATCGCAAGTATTTGAAGCTAAACCATTTGTTTCGCATGGATGTGAAGCTAAGCCTTCTACTTTGCATTGAATTGAAGCTAAATCGTGTGTTTTGCTTGGATTTGAAACTAACTCGTTTGTTTCTCCTGTATTTGACGCTGTATCATTTATATCGCAAGTATTTGAAGCTAAACCATTTGTTTCGCATGGATTTGAAGCTAAGCCTTCTACTTCGCATTGATTGGATCCTAAATCACGTGTTTTGCATGTATTTGAAGCTAAGCCTACTACATCACATTGATTTGAAGCTAAATCATGTGTTTCGCGTGGATTTGAATGTAACTCATTTGTTTCGCATGCAGTTGAAGCTATATCACCTATATCCAAGTGTAGGAAGCTCAATCATTTGTTTCGCATGGATTTGAAGCTAAACCTGCTACTTCGCATTGATTTGAAGCTAAATTATGTGTTTCGCGTGGATTTGAAGGTAACTCGTTGTTTCGCATGCAGTTGAAGCTAAATCATGCATATCACAAGTATTTGAAGCCGAACCAGTAGATTCGCATGGATTTGAAGCTGAGCCTTCTACTTCGCACTGATTTGAAGTTAAATCATGTGTTTCGCGTGGATTTGGAGCTAACTCGTTTGCTTCGAATGCAGTTGAAGCTAAATCATGTATATCACAAGTATTTGAAGCTAAACCATTTGTATCGCATGGATTTGAAGCTCTGCCTTCTACTTCGCATTGATTTGACGCTAAATATTGTGTTTCGCATGGATTTGAAGTTAAACCTGCTACTTCGCATTGATTTGAAGCTAAATTATGTGTTTCGCGTGGATTTGAAGGTAACTCGTTGTTTCGCATGCAGTTGAAGCTAAATCATGCATTTCACAAGAATTTGCAGCTAAACAATTGATTCGCATGGATTTGAAGCTAAGCCTTCTACTTGGCATTGAATTGAAGCTAAATCGTGTGTTTTGCTTGGATTTGAAACTAACTCGTTTGTTTCTCCTGTATTTGACGCTGTATCATTTATATCGCAAGTATTTGAAGCTAAACCATTTGTTTCGCATGGATTTGAAGCTAAGCCTTCTACTTCGCATTGATTGGATCCTAAATCACGTGTTTTGCATGTATTTGAAGCTAAGCCTTCTACATCACATTGATTTGAAGCTAAATCATGTGTTTCGCGTGGATTTGAATGTAACTCATTTGTTTCGCATGCAGTTGAAGCTATATCACCTATATCCCAAGTGTAGGAAGCTCAATCATTTGTTTCGCATGGATTTGAAGCTAAACCTGCTACTTCGCATTGATTTGAAGCTAAATTATGTGTTTCGCGTGGATTTGAAGGTAACTCGTTGTTTCGCATGCAGTTTAAGCTAAATCATGCATTTCACAAGTATTTGAAGCCGAACCATTAGATTCGCATGGATTTGAAGCTGAGCCTTCTACTTCGCACTGGTTTGAAGTTAAATCATGTGTTTCGCGTGGATTTGGAGCTAACTCGTTTGCTTCGAATGCAGTTGAAGCTAAATCAGGTATATCACAAGTATTTGAAGCTAAACCATTTGTATCGCATGGATTTGAAGCTCTGCCTTCTACTTCGCATTGATTTGACGCTAAATATTGTGTTTCGCATCGATTTGAAGCTAACTCGTTTGTTTCGCATGCAGTTGAAACTAAATCATGTATATCACAAGTATTTGCAGCTAAACAATTGATTCGCATGGATTTGAAGCTAAGCCTTCTACTTGGCATTGATTTGAAGCTAAATTGTGTGTTTTGCATGGATTTGAAGCTAACCCGTTTGTTTCTCCTGTATTTGAAGCTGTATCATTTATATCGCAAGTATTTGAAGCTAAACCATTTGTTTCGCATGGATTTGAAGCTAAGCCTTCTACTTGGCATTGAATTGACGCTAAATAGTGTGTTTTGCTTGGATTTGAAACTAACTCGTTTGTTTCTCCTGTATTTGAAGCTGTATCATTTATATCGCAAGTATTTGAAGCTAAACCATTTGTTTCGCATGGATTTGAAGCTAAGCCTTCTACTTCGCATTGATTGGATCCTAAATCACGTGTTTTGCATGTATTTGAAGCTAAGCCTTCTACATCACATTGATTTGAAGCTAAATCATGTGTTTCGCGTGGATTTGAAGCTAAACCTGCTACTTCGCATTGATTTGAAGCTAAATTATGTGTTTGGCGTGGATTTGAAGGTAACTCGTTGTTTCGCATACAGTTGAAGCTAAATCATGCATTTCACAAGTATTTGAAGCATGGATTCGCATGAATTTGAAGCTAAGCCTTCTACTTCGCACTGATTTGACGCTAAATATTGTGTTTCGCGTGGATTTGAAGGTTACTCCTTGTTTCGCATGCAGTTGAAGCTAAATCATGCATTTCACACGTATTTGAAGCCGAACCAGTAGATTCGCATGGATTTGAAGCTAAGCCTTCTACTTGGCATTGAGTTGAAGCTAAATCGTGTGTTTTGCTTGGATTTGAAGTTAAACCTGCTACTCCGCATTGATTTGAAGCTAAATTATGTGTTTCGCGTGGATTTGAAGGTAACTCGTTGTTTCGCATGCAGTTGAAGCTAAATCATGCATTTCACAAGTATTTGAAGCATGGATTCGCATGAATTTGAAGCTAAGCCTTCTACTTCGCACTGATTTGACGCTAAATATTGTGTTTCGCATGGATTTGAAGCTAACTCGTTTGTTTCGCATGCAGTTGAAACTAAATCATGTATATAACAAGTATTTGCAGCTAAACAATTGATTCGCATGGATTTGAAGCTAAGCCTTCTACTTGGCATTGAATTGAAGCTAAATCGTGTATTTTGCAAGGATTTGAATCTAACTGGTTTGTTTCTCCTGTATTTGAAGCTGTGTCATTTATATCGCAAGTATTTGAAGCTAAACCATTTGTTTCGCATGGATTTGAAGCTAAGCCTTCTACTTGGCATTGAATTGAAGCTAAATCGTGTGTTTTGCTTGGATTTGAAACTAACTCGTTTGTTTCTCCTGTATTTGAAGCTGTATCATTTATATCGCAAGTATTTGAAGCTAAACCATTTGTTTCGCATGGATTTGAAGCTAAGCCTTCTACGTTGCATTGAATTGAAGCTCAATCGTGTGTTTTGCTTGGATTTGAAACTAACTCGTTTGTTTCTCCTGTATTTGACGCTGTATCATTTATATCGCAAGTATTTGAAGCTAAACCATTTGTTTCGCATGGATTTGAAGCTAAGCCTTCTACTTCGCATTGATTGGATCCTAAATCACGTGTTTTGCATGTATTTGAAGCTAAGCCTTCTACATCACATTGATTTGAAGCTAAATCATGTGTTTCGCGTGGATTTGAATGTAACTCATTTGTTTCGCATGCAGTTGAAGCTATATCACCTATATCCCAAGTGTAGGAAGCTCAATCATTTGTTTCGCATGGATTTGAAGCTTAACCTGCTACTTCGCATTGATTTGAAGCTAAATTATGTGTTTCGCGTGGATTTGAAGGTAACTCGTTGTTTCGCATGCAGTTGAAGCTAAATCATGCATATCACAAGTATTTGAAGCCGAACCAGTAGATTCGCATGGATTTGAAGCTGAGCCTTCTACTTCGCACTGATTTGAAGTTAAATCATGTGTTTCGCGTGGATTTGGAGCTAACTCGTTTGCTTCGAATGCAGTTGAAGCTAAATCATGTATATCACAAGTATTTGAATCTAAACCATTTCTATCGCATGGATTTGAAGCTCTGCCTTCTACTTCGCATTGATTTGACGCTAAATATTGTGTTTCGCATGGATTTGAAGTTAAACCTGCTACTTCGCATTGATTTGAAGCTAAATTATGTGTTTCGCGTGGATTTGAAGGTAACTCGTTGTTTCGCATGCAGTTGAAGCTAAATCATGCATTTCACAAGTATTTGAAGCATGGATTCGCATGAATTTGAAGCTAAGCCTTCTACTTCGCACTGATTTGACGCTAAATATTGTGTTTCGCATGGATTTGAAGCTAACTCGTTTGTTTCGCATGCAGTTGAAACTAAATCATGTATATCACAAGTATTTGCAGCTAAACAATTGATTCGCATGGATTTGAAGCTAAGCCTTCTACTTGGCATTGAATTGAAGCTAAATCGTGTATTTTGCATGGATTTGAATCTAACTCGTTTGTTTCTCCTGTATTTGAAGCTGTGTCATTTATATCGCAAGTATTTGAAGCTAAACCATTTGTTTCGCATGGATTTGAAGCTAAGCCTTCTACTTGGCATTGAATTGAAGCTAAATCGTGTGTTTTGCATGGATTTGAAGCTAACCCGATTGTTTCTCCTGTATTTGAAGCTGTATCATTTATATCGCAAGTATTTGAAGCTAAACTATTTGTTTCGCATGGATTTGAAGCTAAGCCTTCTACTTGGCATTGAATTGAAGCTAAATCGTGTGTTTTGCATGGATTTGAAGCTAACTCGTTTGTTTCTCCTGTATTTGACGCTGTATCATTTATGTCGCAAGTATTTGAAGCTAAACGATTTGTTTCGCATGGATTTGAAGCTAAGGCTTCTACTTCGCATTGATTGGATCCTAAATCACGTGTTTTGCATGGATTTGAAGCTAAGCCTTCTACATCATATTGATTTGAAGCTAAATCATATGTTTCGCGTGGATTTGAATGTAACTCATTTGTTTCGCATGCAGTTGAAGCTATATCACCTATATCCCAAGTGTAGGAAGCTCAATCATTTGTTTCGCATGGATTTGAAGCTAAACCTGCTACTTCGCATTGATTTGAAGCTAAATTATGTGTTTCGCGTGGATTTGGAGCTAACTCGTTTGCTTCGAATGCAGTTGAAGCTAAATCATGTATATCACAAGTATTTGAAGCTAAACCATTTGTATCGCATGGATTTGAAGTTAAACCTGCTACTTCGCATTGATTTGAAGCTAAATTATGTGTTTCGCGTGGATTTGAAGGTAACTCGTTGTTTCGCATGCAGTTGAAGCTAAATCATGCATTTCACAAGTATTTGAAGCATGGATTCGCATGAATTTGAAGCTAAGCCTTCTACTTCGCACTGATTTGACGCTAAATATTGTGTTTCGCATGGATTTGAAGCTAACTCGTTTGTTTCGCATGCAGTTGAAACTAAATCATGTGTATCACAAGTATTTGCAGCTAAACAATTGATTCGCATGGATTTGAAGCTAAGCCTTCTACTTGGCATTGAATTGAAGCTAAATCGTGTATTTTGCATGGATTTGAATCTAACTCGTTTGTTTCTCCTGTATTTGAAGCTGTGTCATTTATATCGCAAGTATTTGAAGCTAAACCATTTGTTTCGCATGGATTTGAAGCTAAGCCTTCTACTTGGCATTGTATTGAAGCTAAATCGTGTGTTTTGCATGGATTTGAAGCTAACCCGATTGTTTCTCCTGTATTTGAAGCTGTATCATTTATATCGCAAGTATTTGAAGCTAAACTATTTGTTTCGCATGGATTTGAAGCTAAGCCTTCTACTTGGCATTGAATTGAAGCTAAATCGAGTGTTTTGCATGGATTTGAAGCTAACTCGTCTGTTTCTCCTGTATTTGACGCTGTATCATTTATGTCGCAAGTATTTGAAGCTAAACGATTTGTTTCGCATGGATTTGAAGCTAAGGCTTCTACTTCGCATTGATTGGATCCTAAATAACGTGTTTTGCATGGATTTGAAGCTAAGCCTTCTACATCATATTGATTTGAAGCTAAATCATGTGTTTCGCGTGTATTTGAAGGTAACTCTTTGTTTCGCATGCAGTTGAAGCTAAATCATGCATTTCACAAGTATTTGAAGCATGGATTCGCATGAATTTGAAGCTAAGCCTTCTACTTCGCACTGATTTGACGCTAAATATTGTGTTTCGCATGGATTTGAAGCTAACTCGTTTGTTTCGCATGCAGTTGAATCTAAATCATGTATATCACAAGTATTTGCAGCTAAACAATTCATTAGCACCGATTTGAAGCTAAGCCTTCTACTTCGCATTGAATTGAAGCTAAATCGTGTGTTTTGCTTGGATTTGAAACTAACTCGTTTGTTTCTCCTGTATTTGAAGCTGTATCATTTATATCGCAAGTATTTGAAGCTAAACCATTTGTTTCGCATGGATTTGAAGCTAAGCCTTCTACGTTGCATTGAATTGAAGCTAAATCGTGTGTTTTGCTTGGATTTGAAACTAACTCGTTTGTTTCTCCTGTATTTGACGCTGTATCATTTATATCGCAAGTATTTGAAGCTAAACCATTTGTTTCGCATGGATTTGAAGCTAAGCCTTCTACTTCGCATTGATTGGATCCTAAATCACGTGTTTTGCATGTATTTGAAACTAAGCCTTCTACATCACATTGATTTGAAGCTAAATCATGTGTTTCGCGTGGATTTGAATGTAACTCATTTGTTTCGCATGCAGTTGAAGCTATATCACCTATATCCCAAGTGTAGGAAGCTCAATCATTTGTTTCGCATGGATTTGAAGCTAAACCTGCTACTTCGCATTGATTTGAAGCTAAATTATGTGTTTCGCGTGGATTTGAAGGTAACTCGTTGTTTCGCATGCAGTAGAAGCTAAATCATGCATATCACAAGTATTTGAAGCCGAACCAGTAGATTCGCATGGATTTGAAGCTGAGCCTTCTACTTCGCACTGATTTGAAGTTAAATCATGTGTTTCGCGTGGATTTGGAGCTAACTCGTTTGCTTCGAATGCAGTTGAAGCTAAATCATGTATATCACAAGTATTTGAATCTAAACCATTTCTATCGCATGGATTTGAAGCTCTGCCTTCTACTTCGCATTGATTTGACGCTAAATATTGTGTTTCGCATGGATTTGAAGTTAAACCTGCTACTTCGCATTGATTTGAAGCTAAATTATGTGTTTTGCGTGGATTTGAAGGTAACTCGTTGTTTCGCATGCAGTTGAAGCTAAATCATGCATTTCACAAGTATTTGAAGCATGGATTCGTATGAATTTGAAGCTAAGCCTTCTACTTCGCACTGATTTGACGCTAAATATTGTGTTTTGCATGGATTTGAAGCTAACTCGTTTGTTTCGCATGCAGTTGAAACTAAATCATGTATATCACAAGTATTTGCAGCTAAACAATTGATTCGCATGGATTTGAAGCTAAGCCTTCTACTTGGCATTGAATTGAAGCTAAATCGTGTATTTTGCATGGATTTGAATCTAACTCGTTTGTTTCTCCTGTATTTGAAGCTGTGTCATTTATATCGCAAGTATTTGAAGCTAAACCATTTGTTTCGCATGGATTTGAAGCTAAGCCTTCTACTTGGCATTGAATTGAAGCTAAATCGTGTGTTTTGCATGGATTTGAAGCTAACCCGATTGTTTCTCCTGTATTTGAAGCTGTATCATTTATATCGCAAGTATTTGAAGCTAAACTATTTGTTTCGCATGGATTTGAAGCTAAGCCTTCTACTTGGCATTGAATTGAAGCTAAATCGTGTGTTTTGCATGGATTTGAAGCTAACTCGTTTGTTTCTCCTGTATTTGACGCTGTATCATTTATGTCGCAAGTATTTGAAGCTAAACGATTTGTTTCGCATGGATTTGAAGCTAAGGCTTCTACTTCGCATTGATTGGATCCTAAATCACGTGTTTTGCATGGATTTGAAGCTAAGCCTTCTACATCATATTGATTTGAAGCTAAATCATGTGTTTCGCGTGGATTTGAATGTAACTCATTTGTTTCGCATGCAGTTGAAGCTATATCACCTATATCCCAAGTGTAGGAAGCTCAATCATTTGTTTCGCATGGATTTGAAGCTAAACCTGCTACTTCGCATTGATTTGAAGTTAAATCATGTGTTTCGCGTGGATTTGGTGCTAACTCGTTTGCTTCGAATGCAATTGAAGCTAAATCATGTATATCACAAGTATTTGAAGCTAAACCATTTGTATCGCATGAATTTGAAGCTAAGCCTTCTACTTCGCACTGATTTGACGCTAAATATTGTGTTTCGCATGGATTTGAAGCTAACTCGTTTGTTTCGCATGTAGTTGAAACTAAATCATGTATATCACAAGTATTTGCAGCTAAACAATTGAATCGCATGGATTTGAAGCTAAGCCTTCTACTTGGCATTGATTTGAAGCTAAATTGTGTGTTTTGCATGGATTTGAAGCTAACCCGTTTGTTTCTCCTGTATTTGAAGCTGTATCATTTATATCGCAAGTATTTGAAGCTAAACCATTTGTTTCGCATGGATTTGAAGCTAAGCCTTCTACTTGGCATTGAATTGAAGCTAAATAGTGTGTTTTGCTTGGATTTGAAACTAACTCGTTTGTTTCTCCTGTATTTGAAGCTGTATCATTTATATCGCAAGTATTTGAAGCTAAACCATTTGTTTCGCATGGATTTGAAGCTAAGCCTTCTACTTCGCATTGATTGGATCCTAAATCACGTGTTTTGCATGTATTTGAAGCTAAGCCTTCTACATCACATTGATTTGAAGCTAAATCATGTGTTTCGCGTGGATTTGAATGTAACTCATTTGTTTCGGATGCAGTTGAAGCTATGTCACCTATATCCCAAGTGTAGGAAGCTCAATCATTTGTTTCGCATGGATTTGAAGCTAAACCTGCTACTTCGCATTGATTTGAAGCTAAATTATGTGTTTGGCGTGGATTTGAAGGTAACTCGTTGTTTCGCATGCAGTTGAAGCTAAATCATGCATTTCACAAGTATTTGAAGCATGGATTCGCATGAATTTGAAGCTAAGCCTTCTACTTCGCACTGATTTGACGCTAAATATTGTGTTTCGCATGGATTTGAAGCTAACTCGTTTGTTTCGCATGCAGTTGAAACTAAATTATGTATATAACAAGTATTTGCTGCTAAACAATTGATTCGCATGGATTTGAAGCTAAGCCTCCTACTTGGCATTGAATTGAAGCTAAATCGTGTATTTTGCAAGGATTTGAATCTAACTCGTTTGTTTCTCCTGTATTTGAAGCTGTGTCATTTATATCGCAAGTATTTGAAGCTAAACCATTTGTTTCGCATGGATTTGAAGCTAAGCCTTCTACTTGGCATTGAATTGAAGCTAAATGTGTGTTTTGCATGGATTTGAAGCTAACCCGATTGTTTCTCCTGTATTTGAAGCTGTATCATTTATATCGCAAGTATTTGAAGCTAAACTATTTGTTTCGCATGGATTTGAAGCTAAGCCTTCTACTTGGCATTGAATTGAAGCTAAATCGTGTGTTTTGCATGGATTTGAAGCTAACTCGTTTGTTTCTCCTGTATTTGACGCTGTATCATTTATGTCGCAAGTATTTGAAGCTAAACGATATGTTTCGCATGGATTTGAAGCTAAGGCTTCTACTTCGCATTGATTGGATCCTAAATCACGTGTTTTGCATGGATTTGAAGCTATGCCTTCTATATCATATTGATTTGAAGCTAAATCATGTGTTTCGCGTGTATTTGAAGGTAACTCGTTGTTTCGCATGCAGTTGAAGCTAAATCATGCATTTCACAAGTATTTGAAGCATGGATTCGCATGAATTTGAAGCTAAGCCTTCTACTTCGCACTGATTTGACGCTAAATATTGTGTTTCGCATGGATTTGAAGCTAACTCGTTTGTTTCGCATGCAGTTGAAACTAAATAATGTATATCACAAGTATTTGCAGTTAAACCATTTGTATCGCATGGATTTGAAGCTCTGCCTCCTACGTCGCATTGATTTGACACTAAATATTGTGTTTCGAATGGATTTGAAGCTAACTCGTTTGTTTCGCATGCAGTTGAATCTAAATCATGTATATCACAAGTATTTGCAGCTAAACAATTCATTAGCATGGATTTGAAGCTAAGCCTTCTACTTCGCATTGAATTGAAGCTAAATCGTGTGTTTTGCTTGGATTTGAAACTAACTCGTTTGTTTCTCCTGTATTTGAAGCTGTATCATTTATATCGCAAGTATTTGAAGCTAAACCATTTGTTTCGCATGGATTTGAAGCTAAGCCTTCTACGTTGCATTGAATTGAAGCTAAATCGTGTGTTTTGCTTGGATTTGAAACTAACTCGTTTGTTTCTCCTGTATTTGACGCTGTATCATTTATATCGCAAGTATTTGAAGCTAAACCATTTGTTTCGCATGGATTTGAAGCTAAGCCTTCTACTTCGCATTGATTGGATCCTAAATCACGTGTTTTGCATGTATTTGAAGCTAAGCCTTCTACATCACATTGATTTGAAGCTAAATCATGTGTTTCGCGTGGATTTGAATGTAACTCATTTGTTTCGCATGCAGTTGAAGCTATATCACCTATATCCCAAGTGTAGGAAGCTCAATCATTTGTTTCGCATGGATTTGAAGCTAAACCTGCTACTTCGCATTGATTTGAAGCTAAATTATGTGTTTCGCGTGGATCTGAAGGTAACTCGTTGTTTCGCATGCAGTAGAAGCTAAATCATGCATATCACAAGTATTTGAAGCCGAACCAGTAGATTCGCATGGATTTGAAGGTGAGCCTTCTACTTCGCACTGATTTGAAGTTAAATCATGTGTTTCGCGTGGATTTGGAGCTAACTCGTTTGCTTCGAATGCAGTTGAAGCTAAATCATGTATATCACAAGTATTTGAATCTAAACCATTTCTATCGCATGGATTTGAAGCTCTGCCTTCTACTTCGCATTGATTTGACGCTAAATATTGTGTTTCGCATGGATTTGAAGTTAAACCTGCTACTTCGCATTGATTTGAAGCTAAATTATGTGTTTCGCGTGGATTTGAAGGTAACTCGTTGTTTCGCATGCAGTTGAAGCTAAATCATGCATTTCACAAGTATTTGAAGCATGGATTCGCATGAATTTGAAGCTAAGCCTTCTACTTCGCACTGATTTGACGCTAAATATTGTGTTTCGCATGGATTTGAAGCTAACTCGTTTGTTTCGCATGCAGTTGAAACTAAATCATGTATATCACAAGTATTTGCAGCTAAACAATTGATTCGCATGGATTTGAAGCTAAGCCTTCTACTTGGCATTGAATTGAAGCTAAATCGTGTATTTTGCATGGATTTGAATCTAACTCGTTTGTTTCTCCTGTATTTGAAGATGTGTCATTTATATCGCAAGTATTTGAAGCTAAACCATTTGTTTCGCATGGATTTGAAGCTAAGCCTTCTACTTGGCATTGAATTGAAGCTAAATCGTGTGTTTTGCATGGATTTGAAGCTAACCCGATTGTTTCTCCTGTATTTGAAGCTGTATCATTTATATCGCAAGTATTTGAAGCTAAACTATTTGTTTCGCATGGATTTGAAGCTAAGCCTTCTACTTGGCATTGAATTGAAGCTAAATCGTGTGTTTTGCATGGATTTGAAGCTAACTCGTTTGTTTCTCCTGTATTTGACGCTGTATCATTTATGTCGCAAGTATTTGAAGCTGAACGATTTGTTTCGCATGGATTTGAAGCTAAGGCTTCTACTTCGCATTGATTGGATCCTAAATCACGTGTTTTGCATGGATTTGAAGCTAAGCCTTCTACATCATATTGATTTGAAGCTAAATCATGTGTTTCGCGTGGATTTGAATGTAACTCATTTGTTTCGCATGCAGTTGAAGCTATATCACCTATATCCCAAGTGTAGGAAGCTCAATCATTTGTTTCGCATGGATTTGAAGCTAAACCTGCTACTTCGCATTGATTTGAAGTTAAATCATGTGTTTCGCGTGGATTTGGTGCTAACTCGTTTGCTTCGAATGCAATTGAAGCTAAATCATGTATATCACAAGTATTGAAGCTAAACCATTTGTATCGCATGAATTTGAAGCTAAGCCTTCTACTTCGCATTGATTTGACGCTAAATATTGTGTTTCGCATGGATTTGAAGCTAACTCGTTTGTTTCGCATGTAGTTGAAACTAAATCATGTATATCACAAGTATTTGCAGCTAAACAATTGAATCGCATGGATTTGAAGCTAAGCCTTCTACTTGGCATTGAATTGAAGCTAAATTGTGTGTTTTGCATGGATTTGAAGCTAACCCGTTTGTTTCTCCTGTATTTGAAGCTGTATCATTTATATCGCAAGTATTTGAAGCTAAACCATTTGTTTCGCATGGATTTGAAGCTAAGCCTTCTACTTGGCATTGAATTGAAGCTAAATCGTGTGTTTTGCTTGGATTTGAAACTAACTCGTTTGATTCTCCTGTATTTGACGCTGTATCATTTATATCGCAAGTATTTGAAGCTAAACCATTTGTTTCGCATGGATTTGAAGCTAAGCCTTCTACTTCGCATTGATTGGATCCTAAATCACGTGTTTTGCATGTATTTGAAGCTAAGCCTTCTACATCACATTGATTTGAAGCTAAATCATGTGTTTCGCGTGGATTTGAATGTAACTCATTTGTTTCGCATGCAGTTGAAGCTATATCACCTATATCCCAAGTGTAGGTAGCTAAATCATGTATATCACAAGTATTTGAAGCTAAACCATTTGTTTCTCATGGATTTGAAGCTAAACCTGCTACTTCGCATTGATTTGAAGCTAAATTATGTGTTTCGCGTGGATTTGAAGGTAACTCGTTGTTTCGCATGCAGTTGAAACTAAATCATGCATTTCACAAGTATTTGAAGCCGAACCAGTAGATTCGCATGGATTTGAAGCTAAGCCTTCTACATCGCACTGATTTGAAGTTAAATCATGTGTTTCGCGTGGATTTGGAGCAAACTCGTTTGCTTCGAATGCAGTTGAAGCTAAATCATGTATATCACAAGTATTTGAAGCTAAACCATTTGTGTCGCATGGATTTGAAGCTCTGCCTTCTACTTCGCATTGATTGGATCCTAAATCACGTGTTTTGCATGTATTTGAAGCTAAGCCTTCTACATCACATTGATTTGAAGCTAAATCATGTGTTTCGCGTGGATTTGAATGTAACTCATTTGTTTCGCATGCAGTTGAAGCTATATCACCTATATCCCAAGTGTAGGAAGCTCAATCATTTGTTTCGCATAGATTTGAAGCTAAACCTGCTACTTCGCATTGATTTGAAGCTAAATTATGTGTTTCGCGTGGATTTGAAGGTAACTCGTTGTTTCGCATGCAGTTGAAGCTAAATCATGCATATCACAAGTATTTGAAGCCGAACCAGTAGATTCGCATGGATTTGAAGCTGAGCCTTCTACTTCGCACTGATTTGAAGTTAAATCATGTGTTTCGCGTGGATTTGGAGCTAACTCGTTTGCTTCGAATGCAGTTGAAGCTAAATCATGTATATCACAAGTATTTGAAGCTAAACCATTTGTATCGCATGGATTTGAAGCTCTGCCTTCTACTTCGCATTGATTTGACGCTAAATATTGTGTTTCGCATGGATTTGAAGTTAAACCTGCTACTTCGCATTGATTTGAAGCTAAATTATGTGTTTCGCGTGGATTTGAAGGTAACTCGTTGTTTCGCATGCAGTTGAAGCTAAATCATGCATTTCACAAGTATTTGAAGCATGGATTCGCATGAATTTGAAGCTTAGCCTTCTACTTCGCACTGATTTGACGCTAAATATTGTGTTTCGCATGGATTTGAAGCTAACTCGTTTGTTTCGCATGCAGTTGAAGCTAAATCATGCATTTCACAAGTATTTGAAGCCGAACCAGTAGATTCGCATGGATTTGAAGCTAAGCCTTCTTCTTCGCACTGATTTGAAGTTAGATCATGTGTTTCGCGTGGATTTGGAGCTAACTCGTTTGCTTCGAATGCAGTTGAATCTAAATCATGTATATCACAAGCATTTGCAGCTAAACAATTGATTCGCATGGATTTGAAGCTAAGCCTTCTACTTGGCATTGAATTGAAGCTAAATTGTGTGTTTTGCATGGATTTGAAGCTAACCCGTTTGTTTCTCCTGTATTTGAAGCTGTTTCATTTATATCGCAAGTATTTGAAGCTAAACCATTTGTTTCGCATGGATTTGAAGCTAAACCTTCTACTTGGCATTGAATTTAAGCTAAATCGTGTGTTTTGCATGAATTTGAAGCTAACCCGTTTGTTTCTCCTGTATTTGAAGCTGTATCATTTATATCGCAAGTATTTGAAGCTACACCATTTGTTTCGCATGGATTTGAAGCTAAGCCTTCTACTTGGCATTGAATTGAAGCTTAATCGTGTGTTTTGCATGGATTTGAAGATAACTCGTTTGTTTCTCCTGTATTTGAAGCTATATCACTTATACCGCAAGTGTCTGAAGCTAAATCAATTGTTTCTCATGTATTTGAAGCTATGCCTTCTACTTCGCATTGATTTTAAGCTAAATCATGTGTTTCGCTTGTATTTGAATCTATCTCGTTCGTTCCACCTGCATTTGATGCTATATCACTTATATCGCAAGTATCAGAAGCTAAATCATTTATTTCGCATTAATTTGAAGCTTAGCCTTCTACTTCACATTGATTTGAAGCTAAATCTCGTGTATCGCGTGGATCTCGATGCTAACTCGTTTGATTCGTCAGCATTTGAAGCTATATCACTTATATCGCAAGTATCTGAAGCTAAACCATTTGTTTCGCATGGATTTGAAGCTAAACCTGCTACTTCGCATTGATTTGAAGTTAAATCATGTGTTTCGCGTGGATTTGGTGCTAACTCGTTTGCTTCGAATGCAATTGAAGCTAAATCATGTATATCACAAGTATTTGAAGCTAAACCATTTGTATCGCATGAATTTGAAGCTAAGCCTTCTACTTCGCACTGATTTGACGCTAAATATTGTATTTCGCATGGATTTGAAGCTAACTCGTTTGTTTCGCATGTAGTTGAAACTAAATCATGTATATCACAAGTATTTGCAGCTAAACAATTGAATCGCATGGATTTGAAGCTAAGCCTTCTACTTGGCATTGAATTGAAGCTAAATTGTGTGTTTTGCATGGATTTGAAGCTAACCCGTTTGTTTCTCCTGTATTTGAAGCTGTATCATTTATATCGCAAGTATTTGAAGCTAAACCATTTGTTTCGCATGGATTTGAAGCTAAGCCTTCTACTTGGCATTGAATTGAAGCTAAATCGTGTGTTTTGCTTGGATTTGAAACTAACTCGTTTGATTCTCCTGTATTTGACGCTGTATCATTTATATCGCAAGTATTTGAAGCTAAACCATTTGTTTCGCATGGATTTGAAGCTAAGCCTCCTACTTCGCATTGATTGGATCCTAAATCACGTGTTTTGCATGTATTTGAAGCTAAGCCTTCTACATCACATTGATTTGAAGCTAAATCATGTGTTTCGCGTGGATTTGAATGTAACTCATTTGTTTCGCATGCAGTTGAAGCTATATCACCTATATCCCAAGTGTAGGTAGCTAAATCATGTATATCACAAGTATTTGAAGCTAAACCATTTGTTTCTCATGGATTTGAAGCTAAACCTGCTACTTCGCATTGATTTGAAGCTAAATTATGTGTTTCGCGTGGATTTGAAGGTAACTCGTTGTTTCGCATGCAGTTGAAACTAAATCATGCATTTCACAAGTATTTGAAGCCGAACCAGTAGATTCGCATGGATTTGAAGCTAAGCCTTCTACATCGCACTGATTTGAAGTTAAATCATGTGTTTCGCGTGGATTTGGAGCAAACTCGTTTGCTTCGAATGCAGTTGAAGCTAAATCATGTATATCACAAGTATTTGAAGCTAAACCATTTGTGTCGCATGGATTTGAAGCTCTGCCTTCTACTTCGCATTGATTGGATCCTAAATCACGTGTTTTGCATGTATTTGAAGCTAAGCCTTCTACATCACATTGATTTGAAGCTAAATCATGTGTTTCGCGTGGATTTGAATGTAACTCATTTGTTTCGCATGCAGTTGAAGCTATATCACCTATATCCCAAGTGTAGGAAGCTCAATCATTTGTTTCGCATAGATTTGAAGCTAAACCTGCTACTTCGCATTGATTTGAAGCTAAATTATGTGTTTCGCGTGGATTTGAAGGTAACTCGTTGTTTCGCATGCAGTTGAAGCTAAATCATGCATATCACAAGTATTTGAAGCCGAACCAGTAGATTCGCATGGATTTGAAGCTGAGCCTTCTACTTCGCACTGATTTGAAGTTAAATCATGTGTTTCGCGTGGATTTGGAGCTAACTCGTTTGCTTCGAATGCAGTTGAAGCTAAATCATGTATATCACAAGTATTTGAAGCTAAACCATTTGTATCGCATGGATTTGAAGCTCTGCCTTCTACTTCGCATTGATTTGACGCTAAATATTGTGTTTCGCATGGATTTGAAGTTAAACCTGCTACTTCGCATTGATTTGAAGCTAAATTATGTGTTTCGCGTGGATTTGAAGGTAACTCGTTGTTTCGCATGCAGTTGAAGCTAAATCATGCATTTCACAAGTATTTGAAGCATGGATTCGCATGAATTTGAAGCTTAGCCTTCTACTTCGCACTGATTTGACGCTAAATATTGTGTTTCGCATGGATTTGAAGCTAACTCGTTTGTTTCGCATGCAGTTGAAGCTAAATCATGCATTTCACAAGTATTTGAAGCCGAACCAGTAGATTCGCATGGATTTGAAGCTAAGCCTTCTTCTTCGCACTGATTTGAAGTTAGATCATGTGTTTCGCGTGGATTTGGAGCTAACTCGTTTGCTTCGAATGCAGTTGAATCTAAATCATGTATATCACAAGCATTTGCAGCTAAACAATTGATTCGCATGGATTTGAAGCTAAGCCTTCTACTTGGCATTGAATTGAAGCTAAATTGTGTGTTTTGCATGGATTTGAAGCTAACCCGTTTGTTTCTCCTGTATTTGAAGCTGTTTCATTTATATCGCAAGTATTTGAAGCTAAACCATTTGTTTCGCATGGATTTGAAGCTAAACCTTCTACTTGGCATTGAATTTAAGCTAAATCGTGTGTTTTGCATGAATTTGAAGCTAACCCGTTTGTTTCTCCTGTATTTGAAGCTGTATCATTTATATCGCAAGTATTTGAAGCTACACCATTTGTTTCGCATGGATTTGAAGCTAAGCCTTCTACTTGGCATTGAATTGAAGCTTAATCGTGTGTTTTGCATGGATTTGAAGATAACTCGTTTGTTTCTCCTGTATTTGAAGCTATATCACTTATACCGCAAGTGTCTGAAGCTAAATCAATTGTTTCTCATGTATTTGAAGCTATGCCTTCTACTTCGCATTGATTTTAAGCTAAATCATGTGTTTCGCTTGTATTTGAATCTATCTCGTTCGTTCCACCTGCATTTGATGCTATATCACTTATATCGCAAGTATCAGAAGCTAAATCATTTATTTCGCATTAATTTGAAGCTTAGCCTTCTACTTCACATTGATTTGAAGCTAAATCTCGTGTATCGCGTGGATCTCGATGCTAACTCGTTTGATTCGTCAGCATTTGAAGCTATATCACTTATATCGCAAGTATCTGAAGCTAAACCATTTGTTTCGCATGGATTTGAAGCTAAACCTGCTACTTCGCATTGATTTGAAGTTAAATCATGTGTTTCGCGTGGATTTGGTGCTAACTCGTTTGCTTCGAATGCAATTGAAGCTAAATCATGTATATCACAAGTATTTGAAGCTAAACCATTTGTATCGCATGAATTTGAAGCTAAGCCTTCTACTTCGCACTGATTTGACGCTAAATATTGTATTTCGCATGGATTTGAAGCTAACTCGTTTGTTTCGCATGTAGTTGAAACTAAATCATGTATATCACAAGTATTTGCAGCTAAACAATTGAATCGCATGGATTTGAAGCTAAGCCTTCTACTTGGCATTGAATTGAAGCTAAATTGTGTGTTTTGCATGGATTTGAAGCTAACCCGTTTGTTTCTCCTGTATTTGAAGCTGTATCATTTATATCGCAAGTATTTGAAGCTAAACCATTTGTTTCGCATGGATTTGAAGCTAAGCCTTCTACTTGGCATTGAATTGAAGCTAAATCGTGTGTTTTGCTTGGATTTGAAACTAACTCGTTTGATTCTCCTGTATTTGACGCTGTATCATTTATATCACAAGTATTTGAAGCTAAACCATTTGTTTCGCATGGATTTGAAGCTAAGCCTCCTACTTCGCATTGATTGGATCCTAAATCACGTGTTTTGCATGTATTTGAAGCTAAGCCTTCTACATCACATTGATTTGAAGCTAAATCATGTGTTTCGCGTGGATTTGAATGTAACTCATTTGTTTCGCATGCAGTTGAAGCTATATCACCTATATCCCAAGTGTAGGTAGCTAAATCATGTATATCACAAGTATTTGAAGCTAAACCATTTGTTTCTCATGGATTTGAAGCTAAACCTGCTACTTCGCATTGATTTGAAGCTAAATTATGTGTTTCGCGTGGATTTGAAGGTAACTCGTTGTTTCGCATGCAGTTGAAACTAAATCATGCATTTCACAAGTATTTGAAGCCGAACCAGTAGATTCGCATGGATTTGAAGCTAAGCCTTCTACATCGCACTGATTTGAAGTTAAATCATGTGTTTCGCGTGGATTTGGAGCAAACTCGTTTGCTTCGAATGCAGTTGAAGCTAAATCATGTATATCACAAGTATTTGAAGCTAAACCATTTGTGTCGCATGGATTTGAAGCTCTGCCTTCTACTTCGCATTGATTGGATCCTAAATCACGTGTTTTGCATGTATTTGAAGCTAAGCCTTCTACATCACATTGATTTGAAGCTAAATCATGTGTTTCGCGTGGATTTGAATGTAACTCATTTGTTTCGCATGCAGTTGAAGCTATATCACCTATATCCCAAGTGTAGGAAGCTCAATCATTTGTTTCGCATAGATTTGAAGCTAAACCTGCTACTTCGCATTGATTTGAAGCTAAATTATGTGTTTCGCGTGGATTTGAAGGTAACTCGTTGTTTCGCATGCAGTTGAAGCTAAATCATGCATATCACAAGTATTTGAAGCCGAACCAGTAGATTCGCATGGATTTGAAGCTGAGCCTTCTACTTCGCACTGATTTGAAGTTAAATCATGTGTTTCGCGTGGATTTGGAGCTAACTCGTTTGCTTCGAATGCAGTTGAAGCTAAATCATGTATATCACAAGTATTTGAAGCTAAACCATTTGTATCGCATGGATTTGAAGCTCTGCCTTCTACTTCGCATTGATTTGACGCTAAATATTGTGTTTCGCATGGATTTGAAGTTAAACCTGCTACTTCGCATTGATTTGAAGCTAAATTATGTGTTTCGCGTGGATTTGAAGGTAACTCGTTGTTTCGCATGCAGTTGAAGCTAAATCATGCATTTCACAAGTATTTGAAGCATGGATTCGCATGAATTTGAAGCTTAGCCTTCTACTTCGCACTGATTTGACGCTAAATATTGTGTTTCGCATGGATTTGAAGCTAACTCGTTTGTTTCGCATGCAGTTGAAGCTAAATCATGCATTTCACAAGTATTTGAAGCCGAACCAGTAGATTCGCATGGATTTGAAGCTAAGCCTTCTACTTCGCACTGATTTGAAGTTAGATCATGTGTTTCGCGTGGATTTGGAGCTAACTCGTTTGCTTCGAATGCAGTTGAAGCTAAATCATGTATATCACTAGTATTTGAAGCTAAACCATTTGTATCGCATGGATTTGAAGCTCTGCCTTCTACTTCGCATTGATTGGATCCTAAATCACGTGTTTTGCATGTATTTGAAGCTAAGCCTTCTACATCACATTGATTTGAAGCTAAATCATGTGTTTCGCGTGGATTTGAATGTAACTCATTTGTTTCGCATGCAGTTGAAGCTATATCACCTATATCCCAAGTGTAGGTAGCTAAATCATGTATATCACAAGTATTTGAAGCTAAACCATTTGTTTCTCATGGATTTGAAGCTAAACCTGCTACTTCGCATTGATTTGAAGCTAAATTATGTGTTTCGCGTGGATTTGAAGGTAACTCGTTGTTTCGCATGCAGTTGAAACTAAATCATGCATTTCACAAGTATTTGAAGCCGAACCAGTAGATTCGCATGGATTTGAAACTAAGCCTTCTACATCGCACTGATTTGAAGTTAAATCATGTGTTTCGCGTGGATTTGGAGCAAACTCGTTTGCTTCGAATGCAGTTGAAGCTAAATCATGTATATCACAAGTATTTGAAGCTAAACCATTTGTGTCGCATGGATTTGAAGCTCTGCCTTCTACTTCGCATTGATTGGATCCTAAATCACGTGTTTTGCATGTATTTGAAGCTAAGCCTTCTACATCACATTGATTTGAAGCTAAATCATGTGTTTCGCGTGGATTTGAATGTAACTCATTTGTTTCGCATGCAGTTGAAGCTATATCACCTATATCCCAAGTGTAGGAAGCTCAATCATTTGTTTCGCATAGATTTGAAGCTAAACCTGCTACTTCGCATTGATTTGAAGCTAAATTATGTGTTTCGCGTGGATTTGAAGGTAACTCGTTGTTTCGCATGCAGTTGAAGCTAAATCATGCATATCACAAGTATTTGAAGCCGAACCAGTAGATTCGCATGGATTTGAAGCTGAGCCTTCTACTTCGCACTGATTTGAAGTTAAATCATGTGTTTCGCGTGGATTTGGAGCTAACTCGTTTGCTTCGAATGCAGTTGAAGCTAAATCATGTATATCACAAGTATTTGAAGCTAAACCATTTGTATCGCATGGATTTGAAGCTCTGCCTTCTACTTCGCATTGATTTGACGCTAAATATTGTGTTTCGCATGGATTTGAAGTTAAACCTGCTACTTCGCATTGATTTGAAGCTAAATTATGTGTTTCGCGTGGATTTGAAGGTAACTCGTTGTTTCGCATGCAGTTGAAGCTAAATCATGCATTTCACAAGTATTTGAAGCATGGATTCGCATGAATTTGAAGCTTAGCCTTCTACTTCGCACTGATTTGACGCTAATTATTGTGTTTCGCATGGATTTGAAGCTAACTCGTTTGTTTCGCATGCAGTTGAAGCTAAATCATGCATTTCACAAGTATTTGAAGCCGAACCAGCAGATTCGCATGGATTTGAAGCTAAGCCTTCTACTTCGCACTGATTTGTAGTTAGATCATGTGTTTCGCGTGATTTGGAGCTAACTCGTTTGCTTCGAATGCAGTTGAAGCTAAATCATGTATATCACTAGTATTTGAAGCTAAACCATTTGTATCGCATGGATTTGAAGCTAAGCCTGCTACTTCGCATTGATTTGAAGCTAAATTATGTGTTTGGCGTGGATTTGGAGGTAACTCGTTGTTTCGCATGCAGTTGAAGCTAAATCATGCATTTCACAAGTATTCGAAGCATGGATTCGCATGAATTTGAAGCTAAGCCTCCTACTTCGCACTGATTTGACGCTAAATATTGTGTTTCGCGTGGATTTGAAGGTAACTCGTTGTTTCGCATGCAGTTGAAGCTAAATCATGCATTTCACAAGTATTTGAAGCCGAACCAGTAGATTCGCATGGATTTGAAGCTAAGCCTTTTACTTGGCATTGAATTGAAGCTAAATCATGTGTTTTGCTTGGATTTGAAACTAACTCGTTTGTTTCTCCTGTATTTGAAGCTGTATCATTTATATCGCAAGTATTTGAAGCTAAACCATTTGTTTCGCATGGATTTGAAGCTAAACCTTCTACTTGGCATTGAATTTAAGCTAAATCGTGTGTTTTGCATGAATTTGAAGCTAACCCGTTTGTTTCTCCTGTATTTGAAGCTGTATCATTTATATCGCAAGTATTTGAAGCTAAACCATTTGTTTCGCATGGATTTGAAGCTAAGCCTTCTACTTGGCATTGAATTGAAGCTTAATCGTGTGTTTTGCATGGATTTGAAGATAACTCGTTTGTTTCTCCTGTATTTGAAGCTATATCATTTTTATCGCAAGTATTTGAAGCTAAACCATTGTTTCGCATGGATTTGAAGCTAAGCCTTCTACTTCGCATTGATTGGATCCTAAATCACGTGTTTTGCATGGATTTGAATCTAAGCCTTCTACATCGCATTGATTTGCTGCTGAATCATGTGTTTCGGATGGATTTGAAGCTAACTCGTTCGTTTCGCCTGCAGTTGAAACTATATCACTTATATCGCAAGTATTTGAAGCTAAATCATGTGTTTCGCATTGATTTGAAGCTCTGCCTTCTACTTCGCATTGATTTGACGCTAAATATTGTGTTTCGCATCGATTTGAAGCTAACTCGTTTGTTTCGCATGCAGTTGAAACTAAATCATGTATATCACGAGTATTTGAAGCTAAAGCATTTGTTTCGCATGGATTTGAAGCTAAGCCTTCTACTTCGCATTGATTGGATCCTAAATCACGTGTTTTGCATGATTTGAATCTAAGCCTTCTACATCGCATTGATTTGCTGCTGAATCATGTGTTTCGCGTGGATTTGAAGGTAACTCGTTTGTTTCGCATGCAGTTGAAGCTAAATCATGTCTTTCACAAGTATTTGAAGATGAACCATTTGAATCGCTTGGCTTTGAACCTGAGCCTTCTACTTCGCACTGACTTGCACCTAAATAATGTGTTCCGCATGGATTTGAAGCTAAACCTTCTACATCCCATGGATTTGAAGCTAAATCATGTGTTTGCCATGGATTTGAAGTTAAACCTGCTACTTCGCATTGATTTACAGCTGAATCATGTGTTTCGGATGGATTTGAAGCTAACTCGTTCGTATCGCCTGCATTTGAAACTATATCACTTATATCGCAAATATTTGAAGCTAAATCATGTGTTTCGCATTGATTTGAAGCTCTGCCTTCTACTTCGCATTGATTTGACGCTAAATATTGTGTTTCGCATCGATTTGAAGCTAACTCGTTTGTTTCGTATGCAGTTGAAACTAAATCATGTATATCACAAGTATTTGCAGCTAAACAATTGATTCGCATGGATTTGAAGCTCTGCCTTCTACTTCGCATTGATTTGACGCTAAATATTGTGTTTCGCATGGATTTGAAGTTAAACCTGCTACTTCGCATTGATTTGAACCTAAATTATGTGTTTCGCGTGGATTTGAAGGTAACTCGTTGTTTCGCATGCAGTGGAAGCTAAATCATGCCTTTCACAAGTATTTGATGCATGGATTCGCATGAATTTGAAGCTAAGCCTTCTACTTCGCACTGATTTGACGCTAAATATTGTGTTTCGCATGGATTTGAAGCTAACTCGTTTGTTTCGCATGTAGTTGAAACTAAATCATGTATATCACAAGTATTTGCAGCTAAACAATTGATTCGCATGGATTTGAAGCTAAGCCTTCTACTTGGCATTGAATTGAAGCTAAATCGTGTATTTTGCATGGATTTGAAGCTAACTCGTTTGTTTCTCCTGTATTTGAAGCTGTGTCATTTATATCGCAAGTATTTGAAGCTAAACCATTTGTTTCGCATGGATTTGAAGCTAAGCCTTCTACTTGGCACTGAATTGAAGCTAAATCGTGTGTTTTGCATGGATTTGAAGCTAACCCGTTTGTTTCTCCTGTATTTGAAGCTGTATCATTTATATCGCAAGTATTTGAAGCTAAACCATTTGTTTCGCATGGATTTGAAGCTAAGCCTTCTACTTGGCATTGAATTGTAGCTAAAACGTGTGTTTTGCTTGGATTTGAAACTAACTCGTTCGTTTCGCCTGTATTTGAATCTATATCACTTATATCGCGAGTATTTGAAGCTAAATCATGTGTATCGCTTGGATTTGAAGCTAAACCTTCCACATCGCATTGATTTGAAGCTAAATCGTGTGTTTCGCATGGATTTGGTGCTAACTCGTTTGTTTCGCATGCAGTAGTAGCTAAATAATGTATATCACAAGTATTGGTAGCTAAACCATTTGTTTCGCATGGATTTGAAGCTAAGCCATCGACTTCGCATTGATTTGAAGCTAAATCATTTGTTTCGCATGGATTCGAAGCTAAACCTTCTACATCGCATTGATTTGAAGCTAAATCATTTGTTTTGCATGGATTTGAAGCTAAACCTGCTATATCTCAATGATTTGGAGCTAAAACATGTGTTTTGCATGGATTTGAAGCTAACTTGATTGTATCCTCTGCATTTGAAGTTACTTCATTTATATCGCAAGTATTTGAAGCCAAACCATATTTGTTTCGCATGGATTTGAAGCTAAGTCTTCTACTTCGTATTGATTTGATGCTAAATCGTGTGTTTCACATGGATTTGAAGCTAACTCGTTTGTTTCGCATGCAGTTGAAGCGAAATGATGTCTTTCACAAGTATTTGAAGATGAACCATTTGAATCGCATGGATTTGATCCTGGCCCTTCTACTTCGCACTGATTTGCAGCTAAATAATGTGTTCCGCATGGATTTGAAGCTAACTCGTTTGTTTCGCATGCATATGTAGCTAAATAATGTATATCACAAGTATTTGTAGCTAAACCACTTGTTTCGCATGGATTTGAAGCTAAACATTCTACATCGCATTGATTTGAAGCTAAATCATGTGTTTCGCATGGATTTGAAGCTAACTCGTTTGTTTCGCAGGCAGTTGTAGCTGAATAATGTATATCACTAAGCTAAATCATGTCTTTCGCATGTATTTGAAGCTAACTCGTTTTTTCCGCCTGCATTTGAAGCTATATCATGCATATCACAAGTACTTAAAGCTAAATCATTTGATTCGCATGGATTTGAAGCTAAACCTTCTACATCGCATTGTTTTGAAGCTAAATCATGTGTTTCGAATGGTTTTGAAGCTATCTATTGTGTTTCGCATGCAGTTGTAGCTAAATAATGTATATCACAAGTAATTGTAGCTAAACCACTTGTTTCGCATGGATTTGAAGCTAAACCTTCTACTTCGCATTGATTTGAAGCTAAATCATTTGTTTCGCATGGAATTGAAGCTACCTCGTTTGTTCCTCCAGCTTTTGAAGCTATATCACTTATAGCGCATGGATTTGAAGCTGAACCTACTACATCGCATTGATTTGAAGCTAAATCATTTGTTTCGCATGGATTGAAGCTAAGCCTTCTACTTCGCATTGATTTGAAGCTAAATCATTTCTTTCGCATGGAATTGAAGCTACCTCGTTTATTCCCCCAGCTTTTGAAGCTATATCACTTATACCGGAAGTATTTGAAGCTAAATCATATGTGTCGTATGGATTTGATGTTGAACCTTCTACATCGCATTGATTGAAGCTAAATCATGTGCTTCGCATGGATTTGAAGCTAACTAGTTCGTTGCGCATGCAGTTAAATCTAAATAACGTATATCACAAGTATTTGAAGCTAAATCATGTGTTTCGCATGGATTTGAAGCTAACTCGTTTGTTTCGCATGCAGCTGTAGCTAAATTATGTATATCACAAGTATTTGTAACTAAACCATTTGTTTCGCATGGATTTGAAGCTAAACCTTCTACATCTCATTGTTTTGAAGCTACATCATGTGTTTCGGATGGCTTTGAAGCTATCTAGTGTGTTTCGCATGCAGTTGTAGCTTAATAATGTATATCACAAGTAATTGTAGCTAAACCACTTGTTTCGCATGGAATTGAAGCTATCTCGTTTATGTCTCCAGCTGTTGAAGCTATATCACTTATATCGGAAGTATTTGAAGCTAAATCATATGTGTCGTATGGATTTGAAGCTAAAGCTTCTACATCGCATTGATTTGAAGCTAAATCTAGTGTATCGCATGGATTTCAAACTAAACCTTCTACATCGCATTGATTTGCAGCTATATCATGTGTTTCGCTTGGATTTGAAGCTAACTCGTTCGTTTCGCCTGCAGTTGAATCTACATCACTTATACCCCAAGTGTTTGAAGCTAAATCATTTGTTTCGCATGGATTTGAAGCTAAACCTTCTACATCGCTTGATTTGTAGCTAAATCATGTGCTTCGCATGGATTTGAAGCTAACTAGTTCGTTGCGCATGCAGTTAAATCTAAATAACGTATATCGCAAGTATTTGAAGCTAATCCATTTGTTTCGCATGGATTTGAAACTAAGTCTCCTACTTCGCATTAATTGGAAGCTAAATCACGTGTTCTGCATGGATTTGAAGCTAAACCTTCTACATCGCATTGATTTGCAGCTAAATCATTTGTTTCGCATGGATTTGAAGCTATCTCGTTTGTTCTCCTGCATTGAAACTGTATCACTTATGTCGCAAGTATCTAAACCTAAATCATTTGATTCGCATGGATTTGAAGCTAATCCTTCTACTTCGCATTGAATTAAAGCTAAATCATGTGTATCGCATGAATTTTCAAGCTAACTAGTTTGATTCGTCTGCATTTGAAGCTATATCACTTATATCCCAAGTGTTTCAAGCTAAATCATTTGTTTCACATGGATTTGAAGGTAAACCTTCTACATCGCATTGATTTGAAGCTAAATCATGTGTTTCGCATGGATTTGAAGCTAACTCATTTGCCTCTCCGGCATTTGAAGCTATATCACTTATATATCAAGTATCTGAAGCAAAATCATTGGTTTCTCGTGGATTTGAAGCTAAACCTTCTACATCACACTGATTTGCTGCTAAATCATGTGTTTTGCATGTATTTGAAGCTGATTCGTTTGATGCGCACGCAGTTGAATCTAAATAACGTATATCACAAGTATTTGTAGCTAAACAATTTGTTTCGCATGTATTTGAATCTAAGCCGTGTACTTCGAATTGAGTTGAAGGTAAATCATGTGTTTCGAATGGATTTGAAGCTAAAGCTTCTACATCGCATTGATTTGAAGCTGTATTATGTGTTTTGTTTGGATTTGAAGCCAACTCGTTTGTTTCGTCTGCATTAGAAGCTGTATCACTTATATCGCAAGTATCTGTAGCTAAATCATTTGTTTCGCTTGGATTTGAAGCTGAAACTTCTACATATCATTGGTTTGAAGCTTAATCATGTGTTTTGCATTGATTTGCAGCTAACTCGTTCGTTGCGCATGCAGTTAAATCAAAATAACGTATATCACAAGTATTTGAAGCTAATCCATTAATTTCGCATGGATTTGAAGCTAAGCCTTCTACTTCGCATTGATTGGAAGCTAAAACATTTGTATCGCATGGATTACAAGCTAAACCTTCTACATCGCATGGATTTGAAGCTAAATCATGTGATTCGCATGGATTTGAAGCTAAGCCTTCTACATCGCATTGATTTGCAGCTGAATCATGTGTTTCGCATGGATTTGAAGCTAACTCGTTCGTTCCACCTGCATTTGATGCTATATCACTTATATCGCAAGTATCTGAAGCTGAATCATTTATTTCGCATTAATTTGAAGCTTAGCCTTCTACTTCGCATTGATTTGAAGATAAATCTCGTGTATCGCGTGGATATCGATGCTAACTCGTTTGATTCGTCAGCATTTGAAGCTATATCACTTATATCGCAAGTATCTGAAGCTAAATAATTTGTTTCGCTTGGATTTGAAGCTAAACCTTTTATATAGCATTGATTTGAAGCTTAATCATGTGTTTTGCATGGATTTGAAGCTAAACCTTCTACATCGCATTGATTTGAAGCTAAATCATGTGTTTCGCATGGATTTGAAGCTAACTCGTTTGTTTCGCATGCAGTTGTAGCTAAATAATCTATATCACAATTATTTGTAGCTAAACCATTTGTTTCGCATGGGGATTTGAAACAAAGCCTTCTACTTCGCATTGATTTGAAGCTAAATCACGTGTTTTGCATGGATTTGAAGCTAAACTTTCTACATCGAATTGATTTGAAACTAAATCATGTGTTTTGCTTGGATTTGAAGCTAACTCGTTCGTTTCGCATGCAGTTGAAGCTAAATCATGTCTTTCACAAGTATTTGGAGATGAACCATTTGAATCGCATTGATTTACACATGAGCCTACTACTTCGCACTGATTTGCAGCTAAATAATGTGTTTCGCATGGATTTGAAGCTAAACCTTCTACATCCCGTGGATTTGAAGCTAAAGCATGTGTTTGGCATGGATTTGAAGCTAAACCTTCTACGTCGCATTGATTTGCAGCTGGATCATGTATTTCGCATGGATTTGAAGCTAACTCGTTCGTTTCGCCTGTATTTGAATCTATATCACTTATATCGCGAGTATTTGAAGCTAAATCATGTGTATCGCTTGGATTTGAAGCTAAGCCATCGACTTCGCATTGATTTGAAGCTAAATCATTTGTTTCGCATGGATTCGAAGCTAAACCTTCTACATCGCATTGATTTGAAGCTAAACCTTCTATATCTCATTGATTTGGAGCTAAATCATGTGTTTGGCATGGATTTGAAGCTAAACCTTCTACATCGCATTGATTTGAAGCTAAATCATGTGTTTCGCATGGATTTGAAGCTAACTCGTTTGTTTCGCATGCAGTTGTAGCTAAATAATCTATATCACAATTATTTGTAGCTAAACCATTTGTTTCGCATGGATTTGAAACAAAGCCTTCTACTTCGCATTGATTTGAAGCTAAATCATTTGTTTCGCTTGGATTTGAAGCTAAACCTTCTACATCGCATGGATTTGAAGCTAAACCTTCTACATCGCATTGATTTGCAACTAAATCATGTGTTTCGCATGGATTTGAAGCTAAATCATGTGTATCGCGTGGATTTTGAAGCTAACTCGTTTGATTAGTCTGCATTTGAAGCTATATCACTTATACCCCAAGTGTTTGAAGCTAAATCATTTGTCTAACATGGATTTGGAGTTAAACCTTCTACATCGCATTGATTTGCAGCTAAATCATGTGTTTCGCATGTATTTGAAGCTAACTCGTTCGTTGCGCATTTAGTTAAATCTAAATAACGTATATCACAAGTATTTGAAGCTAAACCATTTGTTTCGCATGGATTTGAAGCTAAGCCTTCTACTTCGCATTAATTGAAGCTAAATCACGTGTTTTGCATGGATTTGAAGCTGAACCTTCTACATCGCATTGATTTGCAAATGAATCATGTGTTTCGCATGGATTTGAAGCTAACTCGTTCGTTTCGCCTGTATTTGAATCTATATCACTTATATCGCAATTATTTGAAGCTAAACCTTCTACTTCGCACTGATTTTAAGCTAAATCATTTGTTTCGCATGGTTTTGGAGCTAACTCAACGTTTTCTACTGCATTTGAAGCTATATCACGTATGTCGCAATTATTTGTAGAAAAATCATTTGTTTCGCATGGATTTGAAGCTATCTTGTTTGTTTAGCCTGTAGTTGAATCTATATCACTTATATTGCAAGTATTTCAAGCTAAATCATTTGTTCCGCATGGTTTTGAAGCTAAGCCTTCTACATCCCATTGATTTGAAGCTAAATCATTTGTTTCGCATAGATTTGGAGCGAACTCGTTTGTTTCTCCTGCATTTGTAGCTATATCACTTATATCGCAAGTACCTGAACCTAAATCATTTGCTTCGCATGGACTTGGAGCTAAGCCTTCCACTACGCATTGAGTTGAAGCTAAGTCATATGTATCGCATGGTTTTAAGCAATCTTGTTTGTTTCGCCTGCAGTTGATTCTATATCACTTATATCCCAAGTGTTTGAAGCAAAATCATTTGTTTCGCATGGATTTGAAGCTAAGCCTTCTACTTCGCAGTGATTTGAATCTAAATCATTTGTTTCGCATAGATTTGAAGCTAACTCGTTTCCTTCCACTGCATTTGAAACTATATCACTTATATCGCGAGTATTTGAAGCTAAATCATGTGTTTCGCTTAGATTTGAAGCTAAACATTCTACTTCGCATTGATTTGAAGCTAAATCATCTGTTTCGCTTGGATTTGAAGCTAACACGTTTGTTTCACATGCAGTTGAAGCTAATCATGTATTTCATAAGAATTTGAAGCCGAACTATTAGATTCGCATCGATTTGAAGCTGAGCCTTCTTCTCCACACTGATTTGAAGCTAAATCATGTGTCTCGCTTGGATTTGAAGCAAAGCCTTCTACTTCGAATTGATTTGAAGCTAAATTATGTGTTTCGCATGGATTTGAAGCTAAGCCTTCTACTTCGCATTGATTTGAAGCTAAATAATTTATTTTGCATGGAATTGAAGCAACCTCGTTTGTTCCTCCAGCTTTTGAAGCTATATCACTTATATCGCAAGTATTTGAAGCTAAATTTTGTGTATCGCATGGATTTGATGCTAAACCTTCTACATCGCATTGATTTGCAGCTAAGTCGTGTGTTTCGCATGGATTTGAAGCTAACTCGTTTGATTAGTCTGCATTTGAAACTATATCACTTATACCCCAAGTGTTTGAAGCTAAATCATTTGCATAGCATGGATTTGAAGCTAAACCTTCTACTTCGTATTGATTTGAAGCTAAATCGAGTGTTTCGCATGGATTTGAAGCTAACTGGTTCATTGCCCATGCAGTTAAATCTAAATAACGTATATCACAAGTATTTGAAGCTAAACCATTTGTTTCGCATGGATTTGAAGCTAAATCTTTCGTCTCGCATGAATTTGAATCTAAGCCTTCTACTTCGTATTGATTTGAAGCTAAATCATGTGTTTCACATGGAATTGAAGCTACCTCGTTTGTTCCTCCAGCTCTTGAAGCTATATCACTTATATCGCAAGTATTTGAAGCTAAATCATATGTGACGCATGGATTTGAAGCTGAACCTTCTACATCGCATTGATTTGAGGCTAAATCTTGTGTATTGCATGGATTTGAAGCTAAACCTTCTACATCGCATTGATTTGAAGCTAAATCATGTGTTTCGTATGGATTTGAAGCTAACTCGTTCGTTTCGCCTGCATCTGAAGCTATATCCCTTATATCGCAAGTATTTGAAGATAAATCATTTGTTTCGCGCAGATTTGAAGCTAAACCTTTTACATCGCATTGATTTGAAGATAAATCATGTGTTTTGCATGGATTTGAAGCTGAACCTTCTACATCGCATTGATTTGAGGCTAAATCTTGTGTATCGCATGGATTTGATGCTAAACCTTCTACATCGCATTGATTTGCAGCTAAGTCGTGTGTTTCGCATGGATTTGAAGCTAACTCGTTTGATTAGTCTGCATTTGAAACTATATCACATATACCCCAAGTGTTTGAAGCTAAATCATTTGCTTAGCATGGATTTGAAGCTAAACCTTCTACTTCGTATTGATTTGAAGCTAAATCGTGTGTTTTGCATGGATTTGAATGTAACTCATTTGTTTCGCATGCAGTTGAAGCTATATCACCTATATCCCAAGTGTTGGAAGCTCAATCATTTGTTGCGCATGGACTTGAAGCTAAACCTTCTACATCGCATTGATTTGAAGTTAAATCTTGTGTATCGTATGGATTTCAAGCTAAACCTTCTACATCGTATTGATTTGAAGCTAAATCATGTGTTTCGCATGGATTTGAAGCTATTTCGTTTGTTTCGCATGCAGTTGTAGCTAAATAATGTATATAACAAGTAATTGCAGCTAAACCACTTGTTTCGCATGGATTTTAAGCTAAACCTTCAACTTGGCATTGATTTGAAGCTAAATCATTTGATCGCACGGAATTGTAGCTACCTCGTTTGTTCCTCCTGCTTTGAAGCTACATCACTTTTATCGCATGGATTTGAAGCTGAACCTACTACATCGCTTTGATTTGAAGCTAAATCTAGTGTATCGCTTGGATTTGAAGCTAAACCTCCTACATCGCATTGATTTGCAGCTAAATCATGTGTTTCGCATGGATTTGAAGCTAACTCGTTCATTTCGCCTGCAGTTGAATCTACATCACTTATATCGCAAGTATTTGAAGCTAAATCATGTGTTTCGCTTGGATTTGATGCTAACCTTCTACATCGCATTGATTTGAAGCTAAATCATGTGTTTCTCGTGGATTTGAAAGTAACTCGTTTGTTTCGCATGCAGTTGAAGCTAAATCATGTCTTTCACAAGTATTTGAAGATGAACCATATGAATCGCATGGCTTTGAACCGGAGCCTTCTACTTCGCACTGATTTGCACCTAAATAATGTGGTTCGCATGGAGTTGAAGCTAAACATTCTACATCCCATGGATTTGAAGCTAAATCATGTGTTTGGTTTGGATTTGAAGCTAAACCTTCTACATCGCATTGATTTGCAGCTGAATCATGTGTTTGGCATGGATTTGAAGCTAACTCGTTCGTTTCGCCTGCATTTGAAACTATTTCACTTATATCGGAAGTATTTGGAGCTAAATCATGTGTTTCGCTTGGATTTGAAGCTAAACCTTCTACATCGCATTGATTTGAAGCTAAATTATGTGTTTTGCTTGGATTTGAATGTAACTCATTTGTTTCGCATGCAGTTGAAGCTATATCACCTATATCCCAAGTGTTGGAAGCTCAATCATTTGTTTCGCATGGACTTGAAGCTAAACCTTCTACATCGCATTGATTTGAAGTTAAATCTTGTGTATCGTATGGATTTGAAGCTAAACCTTCTACATCGCATTGATTTGCAGCTGAATCATGTGTTTCGCATGGAATTGAAGCTACCTCGTTTGTTCCTCCTGCTTTGAAGCTATATCACTTATATCGCATGGATTTGAAGCTAACCTTCTACATCGCATTGATCTGAAGCTAAATCATATGTTTCTCGTGGATTTGAAGGTAACTCGTTTGTTTCGCATGCAGTTGAATCTAAATCATGTCTTTCACAACTATTTGAAGATGAACCATTTGTATCGCATGGCTTTGAACCTGAGCCTTCTACTTCGCACTGATTTGCACCTAAATAATGTGTTTCGCATGGATTTGAAGCTAAACCTTCTACATCCCATGGATTTAAAGCTAAATCATGTGTTTGGCATGGATTTGAAGCTAAACCTTCTACATCGCATTGATTTGCAGCTGAATCATGTGTTTCGCATCGATTTGCAGCTAATTCGTTCGTTTCGCCGGCATTTGAAACTATATCACTTATATCGCAAGTATTTGAAGCTCAATCATTTGTTTCGCATGGATTTGAAGTTAAACCTGCTACTTCGCATTGATTTGAAGCTAAATTATGTGTTTCGCGTGGATTTGAAGGTAACTCGTTGTTTCGCATGCAGTTGAAGCTAAATCATGCATTTCACAAGTATTTGAAGCATGGATTCGCATGGATTTGAAGCTAAGCCTTCTACTTCGCACTGATTTGAAGAAAATCATGTGTTTCGCGTGGATTTGGAGCTAACTCGTTTGCTTCGAATGCAGTTGAAGCTAAATCATGTATATCACAAGTATTTGAAGCTAAACCATTTGTATCGCATGGATTTGAAGCTCTGCCTTCTACTTCGCATTGATTTGACGCTAAATATTGTGTTTCGAATGGATTTGAAGCTAACTCGTTTGTTTCGCATGCAGTTGAAACTAAATCATGTATATCACAAGTATTTGCAGCTAAACAATTGATTCGCATGGATTTGAAGCTAAGCCTTCTACTTGGCATTGAATTGAAGCTAAATCGTGTGTTTTGCATTGATTTGAAGCTAACTCGTTTGTTTCCCCTGCATTTGAAGCAATATCACTTATACCGCAAGTTCCTGTGCTAAAGCAATTGTGTCGCATGTATTTGAAGCTAATCCTTCTACTTCGCATTGATTTGCAGCTGAATCATGTGTTTCGCATCGATTTGCAGCTAATTCGTTCGTTTCGCCGGCATTTGAAACTATATCACTTATATCGCAAGTATTTGAAGCTCAATCATTTGTTTCGCATGGATTTGAAGTTAAACCTGCTACTTCGCATTGATTTGAAGCTAAATTATGTGTTTCGCGTGGATTTGAAGGTAACTCGTTGTTTCGCATGCAGTTGAAGCTAAATCATGCATTTCACAAGTATTTGAAGCATGGATTCGCATGGATTTGAAACTAAGCCTTCTACTTCGCACTGATTTGAAGAAAATCATGTGTTTCGCGTGGATTTGGAGCTAACTCGTTTGCTTCGAATGCAGTTGAAGCTAAATCATGTATATCACAAGTATTTGAAGCTAAACCATTTGTATCGCATGGATTTGAAGCTCTGCCTTCTACTTCGCATTGATTTGACGCTAAATATTGTGTTTCGAATGGATTTGAAGCTAACTCGTTTGTTTCGCATGCAGTTGAAACTAAATCATGTATATCACAAGTATTTGCAGCTAAACAATTGATTCGCATGGATTTGAAGCTAAGCCTTCTTCTTGGCATTGAATTGAAGCTAAATCGTGTGTTTTGCATGGATTTGAAGCTAACTCGTTTGCTTCCCCTGCATTTGAAGCAATATCACTTATACCGCAAGTTCCTGTGCTAAAGCAATTGTGTCGCATGTATTTGAAGCGAATCCTTCTACTTCGCATTGAGTTGAAGCTAAATCATGTGTTTCGTATGGAGTTGAAGCTAGCTCGTTTGTTTCATCTGCATTTGATGCTATATCACTTATATCGTAAGTATCTGAAGCTAAATCTTTTGTTTCTCATGTATTTGATGCTAAACCTTCTACATCGCATTGATTTGATGCTACATCATGTGTTTTGCATGGATTCGAAGCTATCTCGTTTGTTTCGCCTGAAGTTGAATATATATCACTTATATGACAAGTATTTGAAGCATAACCATTTGTTGCGCATGGAGTTGAAGCTAAGCCTTCTACTTCGCATTGATTTGAAGCTGAATCATTTGTTTCGCATGGAATTGAAACTACCTCGTTTGTTCCTCCTGCTTTTGAAGCTATATCACTTATATCGCAAGTATTTGAAGCTAAATCATATGCGTCGCATGGATTTGAAGTTCAACCTTCTACATCGCATTGATTTGAAACTAAGTCTTGTGTATCGCATGGATTTGAAGCTAAACCTTCTACATCGCATTGATTTGCAGCTAAATTATGTGTTTCGCATGGATTTGAAGCTAACTCGTTTGTTTCGCCTGCAGTTGAATCTACATCACTTATATCGCAAGTATTTGAAGCTAAATCATGTGTATCGCGTGGATTTTGAAGCTAACTCGTTTGTTTCGCATGCAGTTGAAGCTAAATCATGTATATGCAAGTATTTGAAGCTAAACCATTTGTTTCGCATGTATGTGAAGCTAAATCATGTGTTTACCATGACAATGAACCTAAATTATGTGTTGCCCATGGATTTGAAGCTTAATCATGTGTTTTGCATGGATTTGAAGCTAAGTCTTCTACTTCGCATTGATGTGAAGCTAAATCGTGTGTCGCATGGATTTGAAGCTAACTTGTATGTTTCGCCTGTATTTAATGCTATATCATTTATATCGCAAATATTTGTAGGTAAATCATTTGATTCGCATGAATTTGAAGCTAAATAACGTGCTTCGCAAATCATTTGTTTGGCCAGCATTTGAAGCTATATCTTTTACATCGCAAGTATTTGAAAGTTACTCATTTATTTTGCATGGAGTTGAAGCTAAGCCTTCAACCACGCATTGATATGAAGCTAAATCATGTGTTTCGCTTGGATTTGAATCTAACTCGTTTGTTTCTCATGCAGATGAAGCTGATTCATGTATATCACAAGTATTTTAAGCCAAACCATTTGTTTCGCATGGATTTGAAGCTAAGCCTTCTACTTCGTATTGATTTGAAGCTAAATCATTTGTTTCACATGGAATTGAAGCTACCTCGTTTGTTCCTCCAGCTCTTGAAGCTATATCATTTATATCGCAAGTATTTGAAGCTAAATCATATGTTACGCATGGATTTGAAGCTGAACCTTCTACATCGCATTGATTTGAGGCAAAATCTTGTGTATCGCATGCATTTGAAGCTGTATCCCATATATTCGCAAGTATTTGAAGCTAAATCATTCGTTTCGCATGGATTTGGAGCTAAGCCTTCTACGTCGCATTGATTTGCATCTAAATCATGTTTTTCGCATGGATTTGAAGCTAACTCGTTTGTTTCGCATGCATTTGAAGCTGTATCATTTATATCGCAAGTATTTGAAGCTAAATCATTCGTTTCGCATGGACTTGAAGCTAAGCCTTCTAATTCGCACTGTTATAAAGCTAAATAATGTATTTCGCGTGGATTAGAAGCTAATTCGTCTGTTTCGAATGCAGCTGAAGCTAAATCATGTATATCACAAGTATTTGAAGCTAAACGATTTGTATCGCATGGATTTGAATATGAGCCTTCTACTTCGCATTAATTTGAAGCTAAATCATGTGTTTCGCATGGATTTGAAGCTAACTCATTTGTCTCTCCTGCATTTGAAGCTATATCACTTATATCGCAAGTATTTGAATTTAAATCATTTGTTTCGCGCGGATTTGAAGCTAAACCTTCTAATTCGCATTGATTTGCATCTATATCATGTGTTTCGCATGGATTTGAAGCTAACTCGTTTGTGTCGCCTGCATTTGAAGCTATATCATTTATATCGCAAGTATTTGATGCTCAATCAGTTGTGTCGCATGGATTTGAAGATAAGCCTTCTACTTCGCATTGCTTTGAAGCTAAATCTTTTGTTTCGCATGGATTTGAAGCTAAGACATCTAGTTCGCATTGATTTGAAGCTAAATCATGAGTTTCGCATTTATTTGAAGCTAAATCATGTATATCGCATGGCTTTTGAAGCTAACTCGTTTGATTCGTCTGCTTTTGAAGATATATCACTTATATCGCAAGTATTTGAAGCTAAATCATATGTTTCGCATGGATTTGAAGCAAACTCGTTTGTTACGTCTGCAGTTGAATCTATATCACTTATATCACAAGTATTTGAAGCTTAATCAATTGTTCCGCATGGATTTGAAGCTAAGCCTTCTACGTCGCATTGATTTGCACATAAATCATGTGTTTCGCATGGATTTGAAGCTAACTCGTTTGTTTCGCATGCATTTGAAGCTGTATCATTTATATCGCAAGTATTTGAAGCTAAATCATTCGTTTCGCATGGACTTGAAGCTAAGCCTTCTAATTCGCACTGTTTTAAAGCTAAATAATGTATTTCGCGTGGATTAGAAGCTAATTCGTCTGTTTCGAATGCAGCTGAAGCTAAATCATGTATATCACAAGTATTTGAAGCTAAACGATTTGTATCGCATGGATTTGAATATAAGCCTTCTACGTCGCATTGATTTGCATCTAAATCATGCGTTTCGCATGGATTTGAAGCTAACTCGTTTGTTTCGCATGCATTTGAAGCTGTATCCCTTATATTCGCAAGTATTTTAAGCTAAATCATTCGTTTCGCATGGATTTGGATTTAAGCCTTCTACGTCGCATTGATGTGCATCTAAATCATGCGTTTCGCATGGATTTGAAGCTAACTCGTTTGTTTCGCATGCATTTGAAGCAGTATCCCTTATATTCGCAAGTATTTGAAACTAAATCATTCGTTTCGCATGGATTTGGAGCTAAGCCTTCTACGTCGCATTGATTTGCATCTGAATCATGTGTTTCGCATGGATTTGAATCAACTCGTTTCTTTTTGTCTGCATTTGAAGCTGTTTCATTTATATCGCAAGTATTTTAAGCTTTCTCGTTTGTTTCGCATGCATTTGAAGCAGTATCCCTTATATTCGCAAGTATTTGAAACTAAATCATTCGTTTCGCATGGATTTGAAGCTAAACCTTCTACATCGCATTGATTTCAAGCTGAATCATGTGTTTCGCATGGATTTGAATCAACTCGTTTCTTTTTGTCTGCATTTGAAGCTGTTTCATTTATATCGCAAGTATTTTAAGCTTTCTCGTTTGTTTCGCATGCATTTGAAGCAGTATCCCTTATATTCGCAAGTATTTGAAACTAAATCATTCGTTTCGCATGGATTTGAAGCTAAACCTTCTACATCGTATTGATTTCAAGCTGAATCATGTGTTTCGCATGGATTTGAAGCTATCTCGTTTGTTTTGCATGCAGTTGTAGCTAAATAATGCATATCACAAGTAATTGCAGCTAAACCACTTGTTTCGCATGGATTTGAAGCTAAACCTTCTACTTCGCATTGATTTGAAGCTACATCATTTGTTTCACATGGAATTGTAGCTACCTCGTTAGTTCCTCCAGCTTTTGAAGCTATATCACTTATATCGCAAGTATTTGGAGCTAAATAATGTGTTTCGCTTGGATTTGAAGCTAAACGTTCTACATCGCATTGATTTGAAACTAAATTATGTGTTTTGCTTGGATTTGAATGTAACTCATTTGTCTCGCATGCAGTTGAATCTATATCACATATATCCCAAGTGTTGGAAGCTCAATCATTTGTTTCGCATGGACTTGAAGCTAAACCTTCTACATCGCATTGATTTGAAGCTAAATTATGTGTTTTGCTTGGATTTGAAGCTAACTCGTTTGTTAAGCATGCAGTTGTAGCTAAATAATGTATATCACAAGTATTTGTAACTAAACCATCTGTTTCGCATGGATTTGAAGCTAAGCCTTCTATTTCGCATTGATTTGAAGCTAAATAATTTATTTTGCATTGAATTGAAGCTACCTCGTTTGTTCCTCCAGCTTTTGAAGCTATATCACGTATATCGCAAGTATTTGAAGCTAAATCATATGTGTCGCATGGATTTGAAGCTGAACCTTCTACATCGCATTGATTTGAGGCTAAATCTTGTGTATCGCATGGATTTGAAGCTAAACCTTCTACATCGCATTGATTTGCAGCTAGGTCGTGTGTTTCGCATGGATTTCAAGCTAACTCGTTTGATTAGTCTGCATTTGAAACTATATCACTTATACCCCAAGTGTTTGAAGCTAAATCATTTGCTTAGCATGGATTTGAAGCTAAACCTTCAACTTCGTATTGATTTGAAGCTAAATCGTGTGTTTCGCATGGATTTGAAGCTAACTAGTTCATTTCCCATGCAGTTAAATCTAAATAACGTATATCACAAGTATTTGAAACTAAACCATTTGTTTCGCATGTATTTGAAGCTAAATCTTTTGTCTCGCATGAATTTGAAGCTAAGCCTTCTACTTCGTATTGATTTGAAGCTAAATCGTGTGTTTCGCATGGATTTGAAGCTAACTGGTTCGTTGCCCATGCAGTTAAATCTAAATAACGTATATCACAAGTATTTGAAGCTAAACCATTTGTTTCGCATGGATTTGAAGCTAAATCTATCGTTTCGCATGAATTTGAAACTAAGCCTTCTACTTCGTATTGATTTGAAGCTAAATCATGTGTTTCGTATGGATTTGAAGCTAACTCGTTCGTTTCGTCTGCATCTGAAGCTATATCCCTTATATCGCAAGTATTTGAAGCTAAATCATTTGTTTCGCGCAGATTTGAAGCTAAACCTTTTACATCGCATTGATTTGAAGATAAATCATGTGTTTCGCATGGATTTGAAGCTAACTCATTTTTTTTCCTGCTTTTGAACCTACTTCATTTATATCGCAAGTATTCGAAGCTAAATCAAATGTGTCGCATGGATTTGAAGCTGAACCTTCTACATCGCATTGATTTGAAGTTAAATCTTGGGTATCGTAAGGATTTGAAGCTAAACCTTCTACATCGCATTGATTTGAAGCTAAATCATGTGTTTCGCATGGATTTGAATCTAACTCGTTCGTTTCGCATGCAGTTGTAGCTTAATAATGTATATCGCAAGTATTTGAAGCTAAACCATATGTTTCGTATGTATGTGAAGCTAAGTCATGTGTTTACCATGACAATGAACCTAAATTATGTGTTGCCCATGGATTTGAAGCTTAATCATGTGTTTTGCATGGATTTGAAGCTAAGTCTTCTACTTCGCATTGATTTGACGCTAAATCGTGTGTCGCATGGATTTGAAGCTATCTCGTATGTTTCGCCTGTATTTAAAGCTACATCATTTATATCGCAAATATTTGTAGATAAATCATTTTATTCGCATGAATTTGAAGCTAAATAACGTGCTTTGCAAATCGTTTGTTTGACCAGCATTTGAAGCTATATCTTTTACATCGCAAGTATTTGAAAGTTACTCATTTATTTTGCATGGAGTTGAAGCTAAGCCTTCAACCACGCATTGATATGAAGCTAAATCATGTGTTTCGCTTGGATTTGAATCTGACTCGTTTGTTTCTCATGCAGTTGAAGCTGATTCATGTATATCACAAGTATTTTAAGCCAAACCATTTGTTTCGCATGGATTTGAAGCTAAGCCTTCTACTTCGCATTGATTTGAAGCTAAATCATTTGTTTCACATGGAATTGAAGCTACCTCGTTTGTTCCTCCAGCTCTTGAAGCTATATCACTTATAACGCAAGTATTTGAAGCTAAATCATGTGTGTCGCATGGATTTGAAGCTGAACCTTCTACATCGCATGGATACGAAGCTAACTCGTTTGTGTCGCCTGCATTTGTAGCTATATCATTTATAACGCAAGTATTTGATGCTCAATCAGTTGTGTCGCATGGATTTGAAGCTAAGCTTTCTACTTCGAATTGATTTGAAGCTAAATCATGTGTATCACATGGACTTGAAGCTAAACCTTCTTCATCGCATTGATTTGAAGCTAAATCATGTGTTTCGCTTGGATTTGAAGCTAACCTTCTACATGGCATTGATTTGAAGCTAAATCATATGTTTCTCGTGGATTTGAAGGTAACTCGTTTGTTTCGCATGCAGTTGAAGCTAAATCATGTCTTTGACAATTATTTGAAGATGAACCATTTGAATCGCATGGCTATGAACCTGAGCCTTCTACTTCGCACTGATGTGCACCTAAATAATGTGTTTCGCATGGATTTGAAGATAAACCTTTTACATCCCATGGATTTGAAGCTAAATCATGTGTTTGGTTTGGATTTGAAGCTAAACCTTCTACATCGCATTGATTTGCAGCTGAATCATGTGTTTGGCATGGATTTGAAGCTATCTCGTTTGTTTCGCATGCAGTTGTAGCTAAATAATGTATATCACAAGTAATTGCAGCTAAACCACTTGTTTCGCATGGATTTGAAGCTAACTCGTTCGTTTCGCCTGCATCTGAAGCTATATCCCTTTTATCGCAAGTATTTGAAGCTAAAACATTTGTTTCGCGCAGATTTGAAGCTAAACCTTCTACATCGCATTAATTTGAAGCTAAATCATGTGTTTCGCATGGATTTGAAGCTAACTCATTTGCCTCTCCTGCATTTGAAGCTATATCACTTATATCGCAAGTATTTGAATGTAAATCATTTCTTTCGCACGGATTTGAAGCTAAACCTTCTAATTCGCATTGATTTGCATCTAAATCATGTGTTTCGCATGGATTTGAAGCTAACTCGTTTGTGTCGCCTGCATTTGAAGCTATATCATTTATATCGCAAGTATTTGATGCTCAATCAGTTGTGTCGCATGGATTTGAAGATACGCCTTCTACTTCGCATTGCTTTGAAGCTAAATCATTTGTTTCGCACGGATTTGAAGCTAAGACATCTAGTTCGCATTGATTTGAAGCTAAATCATGAGTTTCGCATTTATTTGAAGCTAAATCATGTATATCGCATGGCTTTTGAAGCTAACTCGTTTGATTCGTCTGCTTTTGAAGCTATATCACTTATATCGCAAGTATTTGAAGCTAAATCATATGTTTCGCATGGATTTGAAGCAAACTCGTTTGTTACGTCTGCAGTTGAATCTATATCACTTATATCACAAGTATTTGAAGCTTAATCCATTGTTCCGCATGGATTTGAAGCTAACGCTTCTACGTCGCATTGGTTTGCATATAAATCATGTGTTTCGCATGAATTTGAAGCTAACTCGTTTGTTTCGCTTGCATTTGAAGCTGTATCATTTATATCGCAAGTATTTGAAGCTAAATCATTCGTTTCGCATGGATTTGAAGCTAAGCCTTCTAATTCGCACTGTTTTCAAGCTAAATAATGTATTTCGCGTGGATTAGAAGCTAATTCGTCTGTTTCGAGTGCAACTGAAGCTAAATCATGTATATCACAAGTATTTGAAGCTAAACGATTTGTATCGCATGGATTTGAATATAAGTCTTCTACGTCGCATTGATTTGCATCTAAATCATGCGTTTCGCATTGATTTGCATCTAAATCATGCGTTTCGCATGGATTTGAAGCTAACTCGTTTGTTTCGCATGCATTTGAAGCTGTATCCCTTATATTCGCAAGTATTTTAAGCTAAATCATTCGTTTCGCATGGATTTGGATTTAAGCCTTCTACGTCGCATTGATGTGCATCTGAATCATGTGTTTCGCATGGATTTGAAGCTAAACCTTCTACATCGCATTGATTTGAAGCTGAATCATGTGTTTCGCATGGATTTGAAGCTATCTCGTTTGTTTCGCATGCAGTTGTAGCTAAATAATGTATATCACAAGTAATTGCAGCTAAACCACTTGTTTCGCATGGATTTGAAGCTAACTCGTTTGTTTCGCATGCATTTGAAGCTGTATCATTTATATCGCAAGTATTTGAAGCTAAATCATTCGTTTCGCATGGACTTGAAGCTAAGCCTTCTAATTCGCACTGTTTTAAAGCTAAATAATGTATTTCGCGTGGATTAGAAGCTAATTCGTCTGTTCCGAATGCAGCTGAAGCTAAATCATGTATATCACAAGTATTTGAAGCTAAACGATTTGTATCGCATGGATTTGAATATGAGCCTTCTACTTCGCATTAAATTGAAGCTAAATCATGTGTTTCGCATGGATTTGAAGCTAACTCATTTGCCTCTCCTGCATTTGAAGCTATATCACTTATATCGCAAGTATTTGAATGTAAACCATTTGTTTCGCACGGATTTGAAGCTAAACCTTCTAATTCGCATTGATTTGCATCTAAATCATGTGTTTCGCATGGATTTGAAGCTAACTCGTTTGTGTCGCCTGCATTTGAAGCTATATCATTTATATCGCAAGTATTTGATGCTCAATCAGTTGTGTCGCATGGATTTGAAGATACGCCTTCTACTTCGCATTGATTTGTAGCTAAATCATGTGTTTCCAATGGATATGAAGCTAAATCATGTGTTTCGCACGGATGTGAAGCTAACTCGTTTGTTTCACCTGCATTTGAAGCTATATCATTTATATCGCAAGTACTTGATGCTCAATCAGTTGTGTCGCATGGATTTGGAGCTAAGCCTTCTACCTCGTATTCATATGAAGCTAGGTCGTGTGTTTCGCCTGGATTTGAATTTAACTCGTTTGTGTCGCCTGTATTTGAAGCTATATCACTTATATTCACAAGTATTTAAAGCTAAATCTTTCGTTTCGCATGGATTTGAACCTAAGCCTTCTAATTCGCACTGTTTTGAAGCTAAATAATGTATTTCGCGTGGATTAGAAGCTAATTCGTCTGTTTCGAGTGCAACTGAAGCTAAATCATGTATATCACAAGTATTTGAAGCTAAACGATTTGTATCGCATGGATTTGAAGATAAGCCTTCTACTTCGCATTGATTTGAAGCTAAATCATGTGTTTCCCTTGGATATGAAGCTAAATCATGTGTTTCGCACGGATGTGAAGCTACCGCGTTTGTTTTGTCTGCATTTGAAGCTGTTTCATTTATATCGCAAGTATTTGAAGCTAAATCATTTGCTTCGCATGGACTTGAAGCTAAGCCTTCTAATTCGCACTGTTTTAAAGCTAAATAATGTATTTCGCGTGGATTAGAAGCTAATTCGTCTGTTTCGAATGCAGCTGAAGCTAAATCATTTATATCACAAGTATTTGAAGCTAAACGATTTGTATCGCATGGATTTGAATATGAGCCTTCTACTTCGCATTAATTTGAAGCTAAATCATGTGTTTCGCATTGATTTGAAGCTAACTCATTTGCCTCTCCTGCATTTGAAGCTATATCACTTATATCGCAAGTATTTGAATGTATATCATTTGTTTCGCGCGGATTTGAAGCTAAACCTTCTACATCTCATTGTTTTGAAGCTAAATCATGTGTTTCGGATGGCTTTGAAGCTATCTAGTGTGTTTCGCATGCAGTTGTAGCTAAATAATGTATATCACAAGTAATTGTAGCTAAACCACTTGTTTCGCATGGAATTGAAGCTATCTCGTTTATGTCTCCAGCTGTTGAAGCTATATCACTTATATCGGAAGTATTTGAAGCTAAATCATATGTGTCGTATGGATTTGAAGCTAAAGCTTCTACATCGCATTGATTTGAAGCTAAATCATGTGATTCGCATGGATTTGAAGCTAACTCGTTTGTTTCGCATGCAGTTGTAGCTAAATAATCTATATCACAATTATTTGTAGCTAAACCATTTGTTTCGCATGGATTTGAAACAAAGCCTTCTACTTCGCATTGATTTGAAGCTAAATCATTTGTTTCGCATGGATTTGAAGCTAAACCTTCTACATCGCATGGATTTGAAGCTAAACCTTCTACATCGCATTGATTTGCAGCTAAATCATGTGTTTGGCATGGATTTGAAGCTAACTCGTTCGTTGCGCATGCACTTAAATCTAAATAACGTATATCACAAGTATTTGAAGCTAAACCATTTGTTTCGCATGGATTTGAAGCTAAGCCTTCTACTGCGCATTAATGGGAAGCTAAATCACGTGTTTTGCATGGATTTGAAGCTAAACTTTCTACATCGAATTGATTTGAAACTAAATCATGTGTTTTGCTTGGATTTGATGCAAACTCGTTTGTTTCGCATGCAGTTGTAGCTAAATAATGTATATCACAAATATTTGTAGCTAAACCATTTGTTTCGCATGGATTTGACGCTAAGCCATCGACTTCGCATTGATTTGAAGCTAAATCATTTGTTTCGCATGGATTCGAAGCTAAATAATGTCTTTCTAATGGATTTGAAGCTAACTCGTTTGTTTCGCATGCAGTTGAAGCTAAATCATGTATATGACAAGTATTTGGAGCTAAACCATTTGTTTCGCATGGATTCGAAGCTAAATAATGTCTTTCTAATGGATTTGAAGCTAACTCGTTTGTTTCGCATGCAGTTGAAGCTAAATCATGTATATGACAAGTATTTGGAGCTAAACCATTTGTTTCGCATATATGTGAAGCTAAATCATGTGCGTCGCATGGATTTGAAGCTGAACTTTCTACATCGCATTGATTTGAAGCTAAATCTTGTGTATCGCATGGATTTGAAGCTAACCCCTCTACATCGCATTGATTTGCAACTGAATCATGTGTTTCGCATGGTTTTGTAGCCAACTCGTTCATTTCGCATTGATTTGCACCTAAATCATGTGTTTCGCATGGATTTGAAGCTAAATCATGTGTATCGCGTGGATTTTGAAGCTAACTCGTTTGATTAGTCTGCATTTGAAGCTATATCACTTATACCCCAAGTGTTTGAAGCTAAATCATTTTTTTCGCATGGATTTGGAGTTAAACCTTCTACATCGCATTGATTTGCAGCTAAATCATGTGTTTCGCATGTATTTGAAGCTAACTCGTTCGTTGCGCATTCAGTTAAATCTAAATAACGTATATCACAAGTATTTGAAGCTAAACCATTTGTTTCGCATGGATTTGAAGCTAAGCCTTCTACTTCGCATTAATTGGAAGCTAAATCACGTGTTTTGCATGGATTTGAAGCTGAACCTTCTACATCGCATTGATTTGCAAATGAATCATGTGTTTCGCATGGATTTGTAGCTAACTCGATCGTTTCGCCTGTATTTGAATCTATATCACTTATATCGCAATTATTTGCAGCTAAATCATGTGTTTCGCTTGGATTTGAAGCTAAACCTTCTACTTCGCACTGATTTTAAGCTAAATCATTTGTTTCGCATGAACTTGAAGCTAAACCTTCTACATCGCATTGATTTGAAGCTAAATCATGTGTTTCGCATGGATTTGAAGCTAACTCGTTTGTTTCGCATGCAGTTGTTGCTAAATAATGTATATCACAAGTATTTGTAACTAAACCATTTGTTTCGCATGGATTTGAAGCTAAGCCTTCTACTGCGCATGGACTTGAAGCTAACTCGTTTTTTCCGCCTGCATTTGAAGCTATATCATGTATATCACAAGTATTTGAAGCTAAATCATGTGTTTCGCTTGGATTTGGAGTTAAACCTTCTACATCGCATTGATTTGCAGCTAAATCATGTGTTTCGCATGTATTTGAAGCTAACTCGTTCGTTGCGCATTCAGTTAAATCTAAATAACGTATATCACAAGTATTTGAAGCTAAACCATTTGTTTCGCATGGATTTGAAGCTAAGCCTTCTACTTCGCATTAATTGGAAGCTAAATCACGTGTTTTGCATGGATTTGAAGCTGAACCTTCTACATCGCATTGATTTGCAAATGAATCATGTGTTTCGCATGGATTTGTAGCTAACTCGATCGTTTCGCCTGTATTTGAATCTATATCACTTATATCGCAATTATTTGCAGCTAAATCATGTGTTTCGCTTGGATTTGAAGCTAAACCTTCTACTTCGCACTGATTTTAAGCTAAATCATTTGTTTCGCGTGAACTTGAAGCTAAACCTTCTACATCGCATTGATTTGAAGCTAAATCATGCGTTTCGCATGGATTTGAAGCTAACTCGTTTGTTTCGCATGCAGTTGTTGCTAAATAATGTATATCACAAGTATTTGTAACTAAACCATTTGTTTCGCATGGATTTGAAGCTAAGCCTTCTACTGCGCATGGACTTGAAGCTAACTCGTTTTTTCCGCCTGCATTTGAAGCTATATCATGTATATCACAAGTATTTGAAGCTAAATCATGTGTTTCGCTTGGATTTGAAGCTAACCTTCTACATCGCATTGATTTGGAGCTAAATCATATGTTTCTCGTGGATTTGAAGGTAACTCGTTTGTTTCGCATGCAGTTGAAGCTAAATCATGTGTTTCACAACTATTTGAAGATGAACCATTTGAATCGCATGGCTTTGAACCTGAGCCTTCTACTTCGCACTGATGTACACCTAAATAATGTGTTTCGCATGGATTTGAAGCTAAACCTTCTACATCCCATGGATTTGAATCTAAATCATGTGTTTGGTTTGGATTTGAAGCTAAACCTTCTACATCGCATAGATTTGCAGCTGAATCATGTGTTTGGCATGGATTTGAAGCTAACTCGTTCGTTTCGCCTGTATTTGAAGCTAGATCACTTATATCGCAAGTATTTGTAGCTGAGTCACATGTGTCGCATGGATTTGAAGCTAAACCTTCTACATCGCATTGATTTGAAGCTAAATCATGTGTTTCGCGTGGTTTTGAAGATAACTCGTTTGTTTCGCATGCATTTGAAGATAACTCGTTTGTTTCGCATGCAATTGAAGCTAAATCATGTCTTTCACAAGTATTTGAAGATGAACTATTTGAATCGCATGGCTTTGAACCTGAGCCTTCTACTTCGCACTGATTTGCACCTGAATAATGTGTTTCGCATGGATTTGAAGCTAAACCTACAACATCCCATGGATTTGAAGCGAAATCATGTGTTTGGCATGGATTTGAAGCTAAACCTTCTACATCGCATTGATTTGCAGCAGAGTCATGTGTTTCGTATGGATTTTAAGCTAACTCGTTCGTTTCGCCTGCATTTGAAACTATTTCACTTATATCGGAAGTATTTGGAGCTAAATCATGTGTTTCGCTTGGATTTGAAGCTAAACCTTCTACATCGCATTGATTTGAAGCTAAATTATGTGTTTTGCTTGGATTTGAATGTAACTCATTTGTTTCGCATGCAGTTGAAGCTATATCACCTACATCCCAAGTGTTGGAAGCTCAATCATTTGTTTCGCATGGACTTGAAGCTAAACCTTCTGCATCGCATTGATTTGAAGTTAAATCTTGTGTATCGTATGGATTTGAAGCTAAACCTTCTACATCGCATTGATTTGCAGCTGAATCATGTGTTTCGCATGGAATTGAAGCTACCTCGTTTGTTCCTCCTGCTTTTGAAGCTATATCACTTATATCGCATGGATTTGAAGCTAACCTTCTACATCGCATTGATCTGAAGCTAAATCATATGTTTCTCGTGGATTGAAGGTAACTCGTTTGTTTCGCATGCAGTTGAATCTAAATCATGTCTTTCACAACTATTTGAAGATGAACCATTTGAATTGCATGGCTTTGAACCGGAGCCTTCTACTTCGCACTGATTTGCACCTAAATAATGTGGTTCGCATGGAGTTGAAGCTAAACATTCTACATCCCATGGATTTGAAGCTAAATCATGTGTTTGGTTTGGATTTGAAGCTAAACCTTCTCCATCGCTTTGATTTGCAGCTGAATCATGTGTTTGGCATGGATTTGAAGCTAACTCGTTCGTTTCGCCTGTATTTGAAGCTAGATCACTTATATCGCAAGTATTTGAAGCTAAATCATTTGTTTCGCGCAGATTTGAAGCTAAACCTTTTACATCGCATTGATTTGAAGATAAATCATGTGTTTCGCTTGGATTTGAAGCTAAATCATGTGTTTCGCATGGATATGAAGCTAACTCCTTTGTGTCGCCTGCATTTGAAGCTATATCATTTATATCGCAAGTATTTGATGCTTAATCAGTTGTGTCGCATGGATTTGAAGCCAAGATTTCTACTTCGAATTGATATGAAGCTAAATCATGTGTTTCGCATGGATTTGAAGCTAACTCGTTTTTTTTCCTGCTTTTGAACCTACTTCATTTATATCGCAAGTATTTGAAGCTAAATCATATGTGTCGCATGGATTTGAAGCTGAACCTTCTACATCGCATTGATTTGAAGTTAAATCTTGGGTATCGTATGGATTTGAAGCTAAACCTTCTGTATCGCATTGATTTGAAGATAAATCATGTGTTTCGCATGGATTTGAATCTAACTCGTTCGTTTCGCATGCAGTTGTTGCTTAATAATGTATATCGCAAGTATTTGTATCTAAACCATTTGTTTCGCATGGATTTGAAACTAAGCCTTCTACTTCGCATTGATTTGAAGCTAAATCATTTGTTTCACATGGAATTGAAGCTACCTCGTTTGTTCCTCCTGCTTTTGAAGCTATATCACTTTTATCGCATGGATTTGAAGCTGAACCTACTACATCGCTTTGATTTGAAGCTAAATCCAATGTATCGCATGGATTTGAAGCTAAACCTCCTACATCGCATTGATTTGCAGCTAAATCATGTGTTTCGCATAGATTTGAAGCTAACTCGTTCATTTCGCCTGTATTTGAAGCTAGATCACTTATATCGCAAGTATTTGAAGCTGAGTCATATGTGTCGCATGGATTTGAAGCTAAACCTTTTACATCGCATTGATTTGAAGATAAATTATGTGTTTCGCTTGGATTTGAAGCTAAATCATGTGTTTCGCATGGATATGAAGCTAACTTGTTTTTGTCGCCTGCATTTGAAGCTATATCATTTATATCGCAAG